>NC_029790.2:8420706-8432513 GCF_000816755.2 Arachis ipaensis | reverse complement strand
TAAATAAAAATTATTTTTTACTATATTAATGTTTATCATAGTCATTTTAAATATAGAAAACAATTTTACTAAAATCTATTGTCCTATCTTATATTTATTAAAATTAAACTTTTATCTGTTAAACAAATATAACTGCTATAACTTCTGAAAAAATAATGTAAATATCAACTTCACTCTTAATCCTATTAGGTATTTTATCTGTGAGAATGTTATTTGATTTTTATTGAATTTTATCTTACATATAAATATGTTGTAATCATAATTAATAAAATTATTATTTAAAATAGTTATGCTATACATATAAGTCTTTTTGATTTACAGGTCCTACAAGTTGGACTAAACCCAACAAAAACTACTCTCACATAACTCAAGTGTGTTAAACACGCGCATTACTCAACCGTTTCCAAAGCGCGCTACTCATCATTATGAACGACTCTTCTTCTTCTTCCTCAATCAAAACTGCAACCGTCGAGATTCAAAACACATTCGAAAACTCTAAAGAAACTTTCAAATTCTTCGCCAACAGTCGACGAAATCAACAAACAAACATCAAAATCTCCATAAAAAAATACCAAAAAGAAAGAAGAAACATTATTCAAGGCACTGTTTCACTAATCTTCTAGGTTTTTCAGATTTCTCTTTCTGATTTTGAAAACGAAGCATTATATCGTCGTATTTCTCTTTTATTAAGTAGATTCATTATATGTTCTTGGTTTAAAGTAGATATTAAGGTTTTGGTGAAACTATTCAAGTCGGTTATACTGTTTTACGTACTTTTAGTGAATGGTTTAACGTGTTTTTTTATCTATTTTTGTGCATGTTTGCATATTTGAAAGCGAGTTTGTATACATATAAAATTTGTACTGTATTTCAAGTGAACTCATATTTGGGTGTATATGGCCAATTTTTTGGGTGTATATCATGGAATTCGAATTTGATTGCTGCTTCTAGTGAAATTTTGACCTTAAATATCATTTTGAACTCATATAATATTATGTAATTCAAAAAAATGCAGGTGTATGTGTTTGGTATATATATCAAGAGTATTCAAGTGTAACTGGTGATGTTTCACTGATGCTTTAGCTTGTAGTGTTATTGTATGCATGTTTAGTTAACTTGAATATCATTTTGAACTCATATAATATTGTGTAATCGAAAAAATAATAAATGTGTATAGGATTGGATTTAGGTGTATGGGGATGGTATTTGGGTGTATCTAGCAGTTATTTGGGTGTATGTTGCTCATATTTGAGTGTGTGCGGCTGGTATTTGGCTGGTATTTTTATCTATTGACAATATTTTTTATTCCTTACAGTAAAAATGATAAGCAAGATTCAAGGTGGAAAAAAAATACACACACACACATATTTTAGAACAAGTCAATTATTCCTAGTATAAATATAGGTTATTTAAATGATTCTTATTTTGCTTTGTTTACAGCAAACCAATGACTTGAAATGTGCCATGCGACTATTGAGTGAAAAGTTTAAAAAGATCAGCGAGGCAAAGAAGGTCATCGTTCACGAATTAGGATTTGGTGGTCTCATATACATCCCGCCGATAAATGTGCCACACAAACTGTTAAAGGAGTTGGCTAATTCCTTTAATTTGGACAAAAATAAATTGGACACAAGCCACAATTCGTTTAAAATTAAACCCAAAAAAATAGGAGCTACCCTTGTCTTCAATGCATCAGGTAAATGATTACAGAAAATCTCTATACTTGCATTCTTTGTAATCTATTCTTTGTAATATGTTATTCTGATCTCATATAATCAAGAAATAAATTTAGGTGTATATGGCTGTTATTTGGGTGTATTTCAAGTAATTTGGAGTGTAATTTATTTTCCTTTTTATAGAAGACTTATTTTCTGATAAAGTGAATTTTAAGGATCTTTTTTAGAAGAACAAAGAGATTTTTAGAAAGTTCTAAGGAAAAACATTAAAGAATCTGACCGATCAGATGATGGATATCGGTGCTGACAACAATCAAGATCGCCTAATGTTCAAGAGGATTTTCGTCCTCTATATTCAAATGGCGTTCTTGTTGCCAACTAAGATAACAAAGTATCTCCTGTCCACCTAGCTCCAATTTTTCGGATGGACAACATAACAGAGTGTTACTGGGCCAGCCATGTCCTCAATTTCATCATCAAAGGCATAACCAATTACGTTTGAAAAAGAAAAAATCGATTGATGGTTGCCTCTATGCATTGATGATAGTCTATTTTCATCTAACAAAACACGCAGACAAGAAAGGATAAGCAATCCTTGGACTGTCGTGGGTTAGCCATTGGAATAGGGAGCTAATGGTTGCGAGGATCAGAGCAGAAATTGATGGCCATATGGTAACTGAGTAGAATACCTTTTCTAATTTGAGTGTATTTTATTTATGTAGATAGTGTAATCTAACGTTTCGACTATTTCAGGGCATCGTCAAGAGGGCGGAAGTGAAAAAGAAATTGAAGGAAATGAAAGAGAAAGAAAAGAAAGAAAAAGACAAAAAAGAAGAAGGTAACTTCATCCGAGAGTAATTCATCGAAGAGTGAACTTGCTTTTTCCTCTGAGTCTGAGTCTGAACAAGACTCAGAGGAAGCAACAAAAAGAAGGAAATAACCCATCAGGACAACTAAAAAGTAAGTAATATTTTTGGATGTATTTTATCATTTTTAGGGTGCTTTTTTTCTAATGATTGTTTGCTCTCCAGAATGGTATCCAGAAAAAGGAAACAGATTTTGGAGGATTCCACTTCAGAAAATGAAAGTAAATCCGAAAATGAGTAAGATTCTAAAATTGTGATTGCATTGCTTTCTTTTCTGTTTATTATCAAAATTTGATGTATTAACAGGGTGTTTCTAAATTAATTTCAGAAGTGAAGAATTGTCACCAATAATTAAACAAAAATCAAAGAAAAAAATTCAGACTTCACCCAAAAAGTATGCACGGCTTTTCGGAGTAATTATCATCAATTTTGTTATGTTTGTCTGATTTATACTTTTTTTATTTTTAGGACGCAATCCAAAAAAAGAAAGCACATTGTTGAGGATTCGTCTTCTGAAGAAATCCTATGATGTGTAAGATACGTTGTAAAGCTACCAAACCCTTTTATCATCAAAAAATTAATTTTTAACATATTCTTTTACATGTACTGTCAGAACTGATGTAAGAACTGAAGAAATAGAAGAATTCTTTTGAGAATCAAAAAAGAAGAAAACCAATGAAAAGGCTGGACAAGGGTATGTTGAATTTGGGTATATATTGCCGATTTTAAGGTATTTTTGTTGCTGATAATTGTTTTTGCTTTCTCAGGATGAAGGAAGCTGGGCTCCCATCGACCAAAGGTCACCATATCTCATCCGAAATGTAAGATCCTTTATTTGATAAGATTTTGATATCTTGATTTAATTAAATAGTAATTTTACTGAATGATGTTTATTCTGTGCTTAGATGCCAGATGTGAACTTAGGAAGTGAAAACGATCCTTTGTTTCAAACACAAACGGATCAAAGCAGCATAAACAAACCCATGGATAGCATGTAATTTTTGTTTCTAATACCATTTGCTTAATTCTTTTGTTACCATCTGCTTCTAATTCAGTATATATATTTTGTAGAAAAAAAAAACACTTTAATGTTTTATTCAAGAAAAAAAAAAAGGCAGAAAAAAAAAGAAAAATCTGCAACTACGTAAGTTCTAAAAAAAAAGAGCCTGTGTTTCTTTTCAATGCTTCAAGTGTATTTTGACATTATTTTTGTGGATTTCAGCTTGGGTCTGGAAGAAGAATCGGTCAGTGACCCAGCTCAACAGAAGATGATCATTGTTCGGATGGAGACACATTCACAATCTAAACTGCTTGATATGTGAGTTTTACAACTAAATTTTAACCTTCTAATAATCTATTTTAAGGGAGTTTTCTTACTTTTTATTTTTGTCTTATTTAGAGTTTCGATTCAAGTATGCATGCCTCCGTCACAGACAACAGCGGCAAGCCCTATACAAATTGAACCATCTCCCGCAAAGTCTCAGAGTAAGAAAATTAGCAAAGAAAGAATTAAAGGGTGAGGAATAATATTCGGGTGTATTTGATTATTATTTGGGTGTATTATTTTTTATTTGGGTGTATCTCATCTGGATTGAGGTGAAATTGGTTTTTTTATAATTTAAATCCTTTTTTCTAACCCTACAGCACTCCACAACCCCAACAACCTGCTGAAAGCACACTCACAGTGCCACCAGCTCCTTCTAAAATGTAAGTTCTACACAATATAACTCTCTTTCGATATCATTCGTCTATTCTTATTCTTATAGTATCTTATATGTCAACACACAGTAGTCCACCCCTTGAAGCCACTGTCGCATTGATGATGATCGCCAACACAGTATCCTATGTACCAAAACAATTTTCGGCGCCATTATTCAGCCTCGGCTTCACTGATTCAAGTCAAGAAGAAACGCTGACACAAGAGGGGCAACCAGCATTTGAGAAGGGAAAAAGTCCTGAGACACCAATACTAATTGAAAAATTAGAGAAGCTGGTGGAACAAATTGAAAACACTGGGGTTAAGGCAGCATTGAATTTTGCAGAGGATAAAAGTCCCTCGCTCAAAAAGCAGCCTGCCGACTAAATCTTTGAAAAGTTTGAAACTCTTGCAAGGAGGAAGAAATCGTCGGCCGACATGAAGAAAAAGTGTTACCTTTGGACCACACATGTAAAGACCTACGGGGATGGAGGTACTAATGAGAGGGAGCCAATGTGCATCCTCAATGCCCAACAGCCAATACAATTGTCAAAAATTCACTTCGCATCTTTAAAAGCTAGTACATATATCGAAGCTGAGGTAATATTAGAATAAGATTAATGATTTTATTATGAGCTGTGACTACAATATTGATTGATGTAATTAATTTGGGTTTTTCGTTTTTCTATATTATAAATGGTATTTGTCTGATTCTAAACAAACAAAATATTAGAATATTTAAAGAAGAAATTTACTGTCTTCTCCCACTATTGTGGTAAAGTGTACTGAACTCAATTTTGGGTATATTTATGTATTGGGTGTATTAAATATTACATAAATGCTGCAAAACATGGCTGTTGGAAATCACGAGGGTGGCGAGTTCTTACAGCCAAAAACAAAAAAGCCATTTAACATTGAAGACTACAAAATGTTCATACCTTTTTTATATTTGAAAAAATTGGCATCCCATCCATATGTAAGTTTTCGTTTCTAAAACTTCTTATCACAATTCTTTGGTTATGTGCCAATTAAACTAAAACAGCCATACTTCAGATGTTTGCACCTGTTTGCTACGCGGAGCATTGATGGTTATGGGTGGCTGATGTTAGAAAAAAAAATTTGTATCCTTGACCCGTATCACAAGACGTGTCCCTCCAAACCCAGAATGAAGCTTAATAAATTTGTTGTAAGTTGATTCTGTTATTTGTGTTTTAATATTTGGGTATATTTCTGTTTAAAATAAGGTGTAGTATGTGATCTTTTGGGTGTATTTAGGAATTAAATTTATTCTTTCTTATATTTTGCTTTGGTTTTTTTTTTAGGGGTATGTGGTTTTTAGAATGAGGGTATATGCTGGGGGAACCTCTCAAGAAAGACGATCGTGAAATTGAACCGCCATACATCAACATTGCAGGCCAAAAATGAGGTATAAATCTTTCTCTATGGAAATTGTGTTTTCTCTTGCTGTTCTATTTTAATTTGCTAATTTATTTTTGGTTTTCAGCTATGATTGTGCGGTTTATGTAATGAGATGGCTTGAAATAATCGAGCCTCAAAACATTAAAAAGGGGAGATATAACTGGGAGAATTGGACACAGATAATTGTGTTTAAAAGTATATAACTCTCTATTACTTTATTAAATTAACGGAGTTCAGTAAAATAATATTCTTTTATACTGTAGACGGAAGTGGACCACTTTAGAGTTGAATATGTTTCACGGATTCTATTTCATGAGATGAATCAAGACAGAGATACAGCGATCAAGAAAAGCAAAGCAATAAGATTGTCCAAGCCATCTACAGTGTTATTGAGTTCATATTGTCAAATAGATTCAGATGATATTAGCAGTGATTAGTTTGAATGGTGTGTAATCTTGGAATAGTTTGAACACTTTTTGTAAAGTTTGTGTATATTTAATCCAATCTTATTATAAATTGTTTTTGCATAAATAAACTGTCTGTGCTGTATTCAAAAGCTGTCAATTACGGGTTTAAAAAAATCAAGGAAAATAATAACAAAACATACTAATATGCCTAATTACTTTCATAATATACCCAAAAATAACCGGTATACACCCAAATTGAGTGCTTATATATTTTCTTGGAAAAACCAACCAAGAGTTGTGGAAATTCAGAAATTTGAATTGTTAACCTCTTTAAGAATTGAATTGTATATGTATTGTAAATTTAAAACAAACAAATATAAACAAGACACTAATTTCCAACACAAATAGCAGCATCTGAAAAATATATAAAAAAAAAGAAAATGTCAAAAACTAGAGAATGCAGAAATACACCAAAAAAATTGATCGTTACACTAAAATACTGTGACTATACACCCAAAAATCTATCACCTGCTGCTGAATCTCTGAACTGATAATTCATAACATGTCCATGATATTGGCTGGAATTTAGTTGCACCATTAATGCGCCATAAAAAAGGTTCAACTGAAAAAAATAAACTCACATATTAGCAAAACTATTAACAAAAAAAATAAATTTAATTACCCCCTGTTTAAAGAACACCACTTTTACCTCGTTTAGAGCTTTCGTTTTCTTTTTCTTTGAGGCATTTGCAATCTGTTTGTCCAACTTTGAACCTAGTCTATTTTGGGACGTCCTCCTGTTCTCACCCTTAGAGGGCTTTGAAGCTCGTTAACAGATTCCAAGTTAGCATCTTCGTGAGATGACGAACATGTTCCCTTCCTTTTGGCTTTCAGTTCTTGCATCTCAACCACGACGTTATCGTAGTCGCAGTGCAAAATGGCTGTGAGCTCCTCAAATTCTGATGCAAATTCGCATATATTTTGTGAACGAAACACCAATTCGTCAAACCTCTTGTTTCTTGGCTCCAACACTGGCTCGTCGTAGCTGCTCTTGATGTGTGTGTGTCTCCTCTTTACGTTTTTGCTCTATCGTTCCTATATGTATCTCGGTGACACTTTGTTTACTCGTTCAAAGCTTAACACGCTTAGGGAGTCACGGTACAATATCACTCTTGACTCAAATAATAAGCACTGGCATTTCACTTGGGCTGCTACCGAGTCATATGTAACCACAAACTTGTTGAATGTTGAGTTGGAAATTTGTTCTACAATTTCATATACCAAATAGCCTAGAGCGGAGTTCGTTGATCTTGTGATACAATTCACCTTTCCTCTGAATTTTGCTTGGACTTCTCTGAACTTTTGGTGAGTGTACACCTGTTGAAACTGAGCTTCTATTGAGGATTTTGTTGCACATGTTATGATGGTGTGAAAATCTGCAGCATTCGATCTTCTCTCTCTTTGCTCCCTGCTTCCGAGGCAATTATCGTATTGTTTGACGAATTGGATAAGTGAGCTGTTCCGCATAATGAACTTGTTAAAAAAGGTATGCATGCTTTCGCTCCTTTGTGTGCTTCTCATCCTGACCCTGATGCACCACTATTTTATGATATATTTTGGACCGAATTGAGTGGGTTTGTGTCAATTAATCTCACACTTATTCATGAAAATTGCATGTTTTTCATTTCCTTCTTAATTTTGTGCTATGATTGAAAACTTGCTTCCTATGCCTTAAAATGATTAATTTTTAATTCTCCTTTATACCATTCGATGCCGTAATATGTTTGTTAAGTGTTTTCTGGATTACAGGGCATGAATGACTCAAAGGATGAAGAGGAAGCATGTTAAAGTGGAAGGAACACAAGAAACTAAGGAGCTGAGAAGCGAGGAGCGACGCGCACGCATGGCTGACGCGTGCGCGTGTATTGGCGCATCTTACAGTGACGCGTACGCGTGACAAGCGCAAAAGTCCAGCGACGCGTACGCGTGGCCGACACATACGCGTGACAGAGCGTCACGTGCTGCCCTTATCAGAACTCGCTGAGGGCGATTTCTGGGCTGATTTGGACCCAGTTTCAAGCCCAAAAACGCAGACTAGAGGCAAGGGTGTAGCTGAGACTGAAGACACTTCACTTTCACTTAGTTTTGGTTTTAGTTTTTGAATTCTAGAGAGAGGAAAACACTACTCCTCCTAGGGTTCTTAGATTTCTTAGTTTTGCTTTGGATTGGATATTGAGAGAGCTACTACTACCTTCTATTGAAGTCATCATCTCTTTAGTTTGCTTTTCTAATAACTCAATTACTCTTTTTCATTTAATTGCTTTGTGTTCATATATGGATATTGTTATTTTTTAGTTCTATTAATGCAGTGAAGTATTTTTATATTTATTTTTTTCCTATTGCTTGTTTGATTCGTTTTAATTATTGTTCGTGCCAATTTTAATTTTATCAATTTATTATAATCACCATGTCTTTTATTTACTCCTTTGACATGTTTGTGAAAATGGCATTCATGTTAATGGAGTAGATATTCCAACTTGGCTTTGGAGTTGATTAATTGGAAACCCTTGAGTCGGAATACTCAAGTATCAATTGTAATTGGGAATTGCTGGCTAACTCATATTTCACTAATTCTAATCCTTCCATAGGAAGTGACTAGGACTTATGAATCAGAGTTAGTGCTACCCACTTGACTTTCCTGCAACTGCAAGAGGATAACTAAGTGGAAGCAATAAACTTTTACTATTATACTTGGAAAAAATCAACAAGGATAGGAACTCCATTTTTCACTCCTAGCCAAGACCTTTTTATTAAATACATAACACCCCTTGTTATTATTCAGTGCTTAAATTTCTTGCCATTTATTTTTCTGTTCTCAAACTTCAAAAAAAATATTCAGAAAATTCCTGACCAATAATTAACATCATTGTGTCAACTCTTTGGGAAACGACCCGAGATTCTACTCCCAGTTATTTTTAATTGTGACATATTTTAAATTGATAGTGGGAATTTTGTCGGTTAAGATTGTACTCACAACGCAGTTTAGAAAATATAATTTTTAGAAATTCTTAACCGGCATTTTTCCACCCATCAGGCCCATAAGTGGTGATCGAGATAAATTGGAATCCATATATGACGGTCTTCGTAAAGCTCTACAAAAAGCATCTAAATTAGAACTATAATACACCAAAAAATATGCAATTTACACCTCTGCTGTAGATTTCAAAAGACATTACCTGAAAGCCACTTGTGTTCCACAAGACCATACTTTATCAGAAAATCATTCCAATTCCTATCAAATGATTCTTTGGTGTGAGAGTTCCAAACAACATGGCTTATGTCTTGTTCGATTTTTAGGTGTCTCTTGTAGCCGTTTAATTTGCTTAGAATCTTCTTCATGATGTGCCAAATACACTAATGGTGAATTGTTGTGGACATACAAGCCTCGATAGCCCTTAGCATCGATGCGCATTGATCGGTGAGAATCTTTTTTGGAGCATTTTCTCCCATGCAATGTAGTCAACATTTAAATAACCATTTGAATGATTGAATATCTTCGTTTTTCATCAAAGTACATCCCAGAAGTGTTGACTGACCGTGGTGATTTACCCCGACAAAAGAACCAAAAACCATATTATACCTGAAACAGATTACGACAAAACAGAATTGAAGTCGTTAAATACATCCAAATAATAACCTTCTACACCCAAAAAAGTCCAATATACACCTCTGCTGCTAGATTAATAAAACAACATTAATTCAACATCATAAACCAGAACAGCATATTACCTATTTGTATTGTAGGTAGTGTCAAATGAAATAACATCTCCGAAATACTCACAGGCAGCGCTGCTCCTTGCGTCCGCCCAAAAAGCAAGCTTAATCGACTGATCGTCCTCGAGTTCAAGCTCAAAAAAGAAATTCTGATTCTTCTCTTTCATTCTTAATAAGTATTTCCCAAATTCTTTTGCATCCTCTAGTTTCGAAACATTTCGCACTTCTCTCGTAATGTAATTTCTCACGTCTTTTTCGATAAAATTTAACTCGCGGTGACCCCCGATTGCTGTCACAAATTACTGGTAAGTTTTGCTTGGTCTGATACTGGCTTCCTCGTTATTCTCTATTGTACGACGCACGCACATGATTAGTTCTATGTGCTGTTTAAGCATCTCTGCTTGATTTGCACGACAAAGATGTGAATGATGCAACACGACCTTGAAAATGATCCATACACCGATGTTCTTCAATATGTGTATATAAATTTTTGCGGGACAATTTAATCCTACTGAGGGGTTTGTCTTCTCCGTTGGAGATATTTTTTATTTTCATTTCGCCTCTCTGCTACATGTAATCAATTGATTCTTAATTTCGTTTCCCTTCTTATTTTTGCCTGAACTCTTGTAGAAAAACCTGCAGCTTTCGAATAATTCTTGTAGAATTTTGTAGCATCTTCAAGGGTATTAAAAGTCATCTCAACATTGGGAACAAACTGCTCATCAACATCACAGAGGGGCTGCAAAATACACCCAAAAAAGTCCAAAATACAGCATATTAAAACAAGCATAAAGCATAGAATTCAAATACAACTATAAAACCATCACAAAAATAACAAAAATTAGATTCATGAATCATCATCAAACAGAAACTAAAATAGTTCAACTAAAAGAATAAGACAATTAACCCTCGGTCAAATGAAAAGTCAGAACCTGTAAATACACTCAAACTTTCCTAAAGTACACCCAAATATCCTAATTTACCCCCGAAAGTCTGATATAAAATGCAGAAAATTCATCAGAATTAGGACATTACATTCAATTCAAACAATGAACAGCAAATATCACTGGCAATGTTCACAAAATTATTCAGCTCTACAATCATAAACTACTAACAAATTATTCATATACTGGAGTTAAACCACACCTCAGGAACTTCTTTGGATTCAAATTCAAAATCCACTTCGCTCTGATTCAGCTGACAATCTGAAGTTAAATCATCCATTATCTTCAAAACGATTTCAGAGCTTGATTTCAAAACGATTTCAGAGCTTAATTTCAGAAACAATGAAAATCGAGAAAAACAAACAAAAAGAACACAGAGAGAAACGCAAGAAAGAGATCGCAAAGAGAAAGTACAAAAACACAGAAGAAATTCAAAAAAGGAAAGGAAATCCTTTCAGAAAAAAAAAGTTATATATTCGCGCGTTAATTGATTGAAAAATCTGTTAAAAGGCACGTGGAGTAGACGTGCCAGAAGAGACGCATTTTAGGGGTAAGAAATTTTCAGAACTTGTAAGACTTATATAACAAAAAGACTTGTATATGGAGATTAATTCTATTTAAAAATATTAACGAGTGCTTTAAAATAATATTAAAGAATATAACTTTCAATTAATATTAAATGTAGGTTTATGACAAACTTATCTTTAAATAGCCTTTCGGACACGAATGTGTTGAGCAAAGCAAATTTATATTTATGTGTAGCCGTCGATGTGGTGTGTGGTGATAGTTACTGTTTCTCAAATACATTGTACACGGGCCAACATCCTGATTTAGGAGAATTAGACGATGGATCTTCTTTTTCCATTGGTCAATTCTTTAACGAGATGCGTGCATCTTTGGATAATTAATAATGGGGTGTTCAAATTAAACAGACACAAATTAAATAGCTTTCCATTCCATCCATATCGAAAATTGATTAAAACTAAAATAATTTAAATTTAATTAAATTTTAATTTTGGTAAAAT
>NC_029790.2:8412382-8420701 GCF_000816755.2 Arachis ipaensis | reverse complement strand
ATACAAAATAATTTTAGTGTTTTCTTTTTTTATGATAATTTTGTCTAAGAAAAAAAAGTTAAAAAACCCCATATATTAAGGAAAGAAAATAGAAAATGAAGGGTGGGTCACGTGTAGAAAGGGAAGAAAAGCGGAGGAAGAAGCACGCGCTACCAATTGTTTGAAGTGAACCAAGTTGGGAGTGAGAGTCGTCATCGTTGTCCGTGAGCCCAGAGGGGAAGCACCCTCTGCATCTAGCTCCTCAGCTTCCTTCTTCTTCTTGGTATTCTTTCTCTTTCTCTGCTTCTTCTTTTTCTTCTTTATTTATTTACTTATTAGCTACACTTGGCTTTGCTTGGTTTGCTTTACGATTCATTCATGAATGCTCACGCTGATTTTTCTTCAGATTTGTTCCTATCATTATTAAACTCATTCTATTTAGTTGATTATGTAACCTTGTTTCGGACCTAGATTCAATGTTTTTATTTCCATTTACCTTACGATGGGTTTTACTACCAAATGATGGGATTTGAGCTCCATGATCTCTCGTGTTTGGTCTCTCTCAGCTCATGTTTTTGTGATTCTTCAACTTTTTTCAACTCCGGTTCATAAGTGCAAGTTAATAGTCAAATCGGGTCTAAGTCCAAGTAAATGGTGGTAGTATAGTAGTTGTTGATTCTGAAGTTCGTATACACGGTTGTGATTGAATTGAACTGTGCCACAGACTGATAATAGTGTGTTTTGTGAAATCTGCGTTAACAATACCTGCCTTTGGTGTTGACAGATCCGTTGATAAATATTGTAAAAGATGATGGAAGCATGTGATTGTATAGAGACACCGTATCCACCTGACGAACTTCTTGTCAAGTATCAGTATATTTCGGATGTCCTAATTGCACTCGCATATTTCTCTATTCCTGTAGAGCTGATCTATTTTGTTCAGAAATCTGCATTCTTCCCTTATAGATGGGTGCTTATGCAGTTTGGTGCTTTTATTGTTCTCTGTGGAGCAACTCATTTCATTAACCTCTGGACATTCTCTGTGCACTCCAAGGCCGTTGCCGTGGTAATGACCATCGCCAAGGTCTCGTGTGCCATTGTGTCATGCGCAACTGCGCTCATGCTTGTTCACATCATTCCTGATCTGTTGAGTGTCAAGACGCGCGAGTTGTTCCTTAAGAACAAGGCTGAAGAGCTTGATAGGGAGATGGGCCTTATTCTTACGCAGGAAGAAACCGGAAGGCACGTTAGGATGTTGACTCATGAAATTCGGAGCACACTGGACCGGCATACCATTCTCAAGACTACTCTTGTTGAGCTTGGTAGGACTTTAGGCTTGGAGGAATGTGCATTGTGGATGCCATCAAGGAGTGGTCTGAATCTGCAACTTTCCCACACTTTAACCTTTCATGTTCAAGTTGGGTCTACGGTGCCAACAAACCTTCCCATTGTCACTGAAGTTTTCAATAGCCCTCGAGCGACACGGATACCGCACACATGCCCATTGGCCAGGATTAGGCCTCTTGTGGGGAGATATGTTCCACCTGAAGTAGTTGCTGTCAGGGTGCCTCTGCTACATCTCTCGAATTTCCAAATCAATGACTGGCCTGATCTTTCAGCAAAAAGCTATGCAATAATGGTTCTCATCCTCCCTACTGACAGCGCTAGAAAGTGGCGAGACCATGAGTTGGAATTGGTTGATGTTGTTGCAGATCAGGTCTTCTTGAGATTTCCTTTCTCTCGGTTGTCCTTGTTTTCAATTACATACTTCCGTTTCCTAATTCTAACTGCTGCTGATTCATCTACTCCTTGTTAATTGCCAAATTAATCAAATTCAGTCAATGTTGTTGCCGGTTGATGTACTGTTCTGACTGTCATAGTAAAGTTGTTTTCAAGATATAATAATGAAGTGACTATCAACCATTAGCTACTTGGTCTCACCTTAAACAATAGCTCTGTTATGCATTTTTATTGGAATAATGACGAATTAACTACCTGAAGCTTGTGTTTAATTAATTGTGTGTCTTATAGGAATATGCCTTTTTTTTATTAGATTAAATGACCACAATTGCATATGGAAATTTCAAAGTATTCATGTTTAAGAATATATTCAACTGAATGCTAAATTCATTTTTTGTTTCTTAACAGGTAGCAGTTGCCCTTTCCCATGCTGCTATTTTGGAGGAGTCGATGCGAGCTCGTGATCAACTCATGGAACAAAATGTGGCTTTAGATTTAGCTCGACGGGAGGCAGAGATGGCTATTCACGCTCGCAATGATTTCCTTGCTGTCATGAATCATGAAATGAGGACACCAATGCATGCAATAATAGCATTGTCGTCACTTCTTTTGGAGACTGAACTGACTCCAGAGCAGAGAGTCATGATAGAGACAGTATTGAAGAGTAGTAATGTCTTAGCAACACTTATCAATGATGTTTTGGATCTTTCTCGACTGGAAGATGGTAGCCTTGAATTAGAAATGGGAAAAATCAATCTTCATGGTGTTTTGGGAGAGGTATTACCATATGATTTTCAGCCATGGGGTCTTGAAACAGCATCAAAATCATTATTTGTTCTTGAACATGACCAACACTTATGCTCTTTTCCATCTTCAATGCAGGTTGTTGAACTGATAAAGCCTATAGCATCTGTGAAAAAATTACCTATTACTTTAATTATTGCTCCTGATCTTCCTGTGCATGCCATTGGTGATGAAAAGCGACTTATGCAAACTCTATTAAATGTTGTGGGTAATGCTGTCAAATTCACTAAGGAGGGCTATGTGTCTATTAGAGCAACTGTTCCAAAACCAGACTCTTTACAAGATTGGCGACCTCCCGAGTTTTACCCAGCTTCAAGTGATGGCCATTTTTACTTACGAGTACAGGTAGTGATTGAGGCACTGAAATATGAGTCATATTATAGTTGTCTTGATGTTGACAAATAAGTTTCAGAAAGATTGCTTCTGTTCTATAACTAGGTTCTAATGTGGTTGAATTCTTTTGTTATCTGCCTAGATGCCTAAAAATATGACTACTGCCTAGAGATATATGGTTTCTTTTCTTCTGCCAATTTAGCTATTCTAAGAAAAATGTTATTTTTACTCTTTCTATATTGTGCCAACACACAATCCTTTACCATTGGATGGGGGTATGATTCCACACTCCATTCAATGGTGGAGGTGTATTTACCGGCTTGGGATACGGCACAGGTGTGCATACAAAGAACACATCTTTGTTACCTTCTATCACCTTATGTTGTTGACCCGAGCATCCTCTTTTGTGTAGGTTAAAGATTCTGGATGTGGCATTCCTCCACAAGATATACCACATCTTTTCACCAAATTTGCTCAATCTCGGAGCGGTCCAGGTCGACCAACCAGTGGTGCAGGTCTTGGGCTTGCCATTTGTAAAAGGTAGGGGGAAAATAAACCTAAAATATAAAAATGCTGAGTTCACAAAGTTTCTACTGGCTGCTGTTGATGTTATTTTGCATCTATTGTTTTTGGTTTAATCTTGTTGTTGACTATTGTCAAAAACTAAAAAATGATTCAGATTTGTGAATCTCATGGGAGGGCACATATGGATTGAGAGCGAAGGCATGGACAAAGGGACCACAGCTACATTCATAATTAAACTTGGGATTAGTGGCAATCCCGAATTGGTGGATCGTCAAGCTGCAAACAGAGGGCAAGCATATAGTGGAAGTGGAGGCCTAGCTAGATTCAAGGCCTTCGCCAAAGATGAAGACGCAGGTTTTGCCGGTCGACGGAATCAAAGAAGTTTTTAAAATGAAAAACAACAAAATTGCTTAACCTTCATTTTGGATAAGCCAAATTGTATAACAAAGTTTGCGGCCATATAGATTAGGATTATTTAAATATTTACTTATCCAGGCAAGCTTCTAACGAACGGGCCTTGTAAGAAGACGTATCATTAATTTGCATACAATATAGAGGAACAAAGTTTAGGAATAATCCCTTTTGTATATAGCTTGGTTTATTTTCCGTTTCGGAAATTTCAAAATATGATTTTAGCGAAACAGATTTTACGAAATTCCTGAATCCGGAAGAGCCATATTCGCAACATGTAAATAAATATCCAAACCGTTTATTTGTCAAATACCGTGCTTATTTTGTTGGTGGACTCTGCTTTATTAAAACGAAATAATCTTGATGTAGGGAATACACTTATTTGTAGTGTCGCGGAAGGAGATACTGCGGGAAGGGAGTGCCAATTACAGGGTTCTTATTCCTTTGCCTTAATCACACAATTTTGTGTGTCATTGCCGGTGAGATTGTTAAATCGAGTTAGCATGGGGATTAGAACAGATATTCAATCACCCTACCAGTTTTATCTTCAAGCGTAACCTTAACACTCAAATTTGAATTAAACTTCACCAAGAAGAAAAAAAAGAACCGCCTGCTGGATGCAATTGTCGCTGTAAAATTACTTGTATTCAGTTATGTTACGTTACATTTTCCTATCATGCATTACAAAGTCGTAACTTCTAATGTCCTTTTTATCTGAGAAGTAAATGTCATAGCAAAACGCACCAGAAAGAGTGAGACCTCATTTCAAACATTATTGAATTACCCTTATCGTCAATATGTTTCATCTCAACTCAATTTAACTGCGAGGATGGAGATTTCCAAAAAAAAACACCACAGTTCATTTATGTTTTATAGCCTTATCTGTCAGTATATAACTCTTTCCACGAGAAACTAATTAATTGAGTTGAACATTCAGAATCAAGAGCGGCATCGGATTAAGTAGAAAGGGTAACACGTATTTTCAAAACATTGAGACCTTCATACGAAGACGGTAAATATCAGCTTAAAAAACGAATTCGGAAACAAGTTCATTTACTTGAAAACTAAATAATGTCTAAACCAACAGAAACTCGTCAAAACTATTTTAAAACAAACGCTATTGATACCAGTCCGACAAAATATTGTATCAGCCCAAATCAGAATACGGTCTTCACTTCTTGGATTTCTTTGTTGCTCTGCATAAAAGAAAAAATATATAGTTAACATCACTCATAACACCACAAAGCTGAAAATACAAGGCAAAAAGAAGTTACAATACTCACTGGGCAGGCTGTGATGCTGTAGCAGGTGCAGGAGTGGGTGCAGGCTTCTCTCCAGGACCCTAACATTTTGCAAAGACAACAAATAGAATAGTAGAAAAAGGTTAAAAAATCTTGATCATCAGAGTTCATTGGAAATACATGTTAACTAGGTAAATAAAAGTTTCACAATATAGAGCATTTAAATATCTTGTGATGGACACCAGAAATCTCACCTGGGCCAATCGCTCCTCCCTACGAGCAATCTTCCTTTCTCTGCTGGCCTTGTTCTTAGCACGCTTGGCCTCAAACTGGTCAGACAGGGTCTTCTCTCTTGCCTTCTCAGCCTTGGACTTGTGAATGCTCTCCATCAGCACTCTCTTGTTCTTGAAAACATTACCCTTAACCTTCATGTACATGTCATGGTACATGTGCTTGTCAATCTTCTTGGATTCCCTGTACTTGCGGAGCAGGCGTCTGAGAACACGCATTCTCCTCATCCAAAGAACCTTAGTTGGAAGCCTTGCCTCCCTGGTACCCTTACGCTTACCTATTGGTATCAAGATCAACACAATATAAGTAGCCAAGCTAAACATTGCCACACTAAGATCAGAGAACCATTCATCTCAGGCACACTTCAGAAATGTTTAATACAATCTCAACAAAAAACAATCTATTCTCTCAAGGTATGTTGCATAGTAATTACACTACTCTCTCTCTCCAGATGATATGATATGAAAGTATGAATCACAATAAAACCTCAACAGTTATTTTCTTTGTAGAATTTCCAAATCTATTGATATTTACATTTACATAAAGTACTAGAAATGACAATATTACTAATCATCCATGGGATATACCATCTTTGATATTTGCTGAATATAAGGTTTAGGAATAAATACCATAGCCAGAGTGACGTCCTTTCCTCTTGGCTTCCTTCATCCTACGGGCACGTGAACGGGAGTGAATCTTGGTGGGTTTCCTGATAATGAAACCGTCCTTAACCAGCTTCCTTATGTTTTGACCTGAAAATCAAAATCCACCTTATGCATACACCTACAGATACCTTCGTATAAAAGGATATATAATCAACGTTGATAAAGGTATATCGGTCTCCCCTATGGCTCTAGCTGAAGAATAGTACAATAAAAGCTTCAAAAACTTTCAAATCCAATATAAAATACAGACATCTTATAGGTTAAACAAAACCAGAAGCCTAAAAATGAAAATTTCATAGGAATAGAAAGATCGAAAAATAAAGAACAATTGAGGATGATGTGGTTTACGAGAATTGGCCATGGAGATTTCATTGACTTCATTGGGGTCAAGCCAAACCTTCCCTCTGCCACACTTGAGGACGCTAGCCGCGAGGCGCTTCTGCAGTTTCAGAGACACCATTTTGCTCCACTCTCTCTGGTTGCTGCTGCCGATACGAGTTTTGTGGAAGAGACGAATGGAAAACCCTAGTTCCCTTCTTTTATAAATTGGATTGGATAGCAGTCTTTTGGGCCTTACGGTGCCGTGTGGCCCACGAAACATTTTAGAATTCCTACATTTGGGCCGACCTATAGTTTCTATTTTGGAGTTTTATACAAATAAATATATAAAAATACTTATTTTCCTATTTTGGGCGTGGTACCGCAAAATTGGACAGTAAAATAGTAGTTCTTGAGATTCGCGTGACTCAACGTCAATATCTTGATTTTTTATTTTGGTTTGGCATCTTTTAAGTACAAATATACACCTCGTTTAGATGTTTTTACCCTCTCACTTCATCTTCGTCTATTCTTCTTCGATGATGGAAGTTGTTGGTGTGGTTGAGGTTATCTAGTTTGGATAAATAATTTATAAATTATTTTAGAAAAAGAGTTTAAAGTATAAGAATTTTTATTAATAGCAGATTATAAACAAATAATTTTGTGTTTGAATTTTTAGTCATAGAAGTACTTATTTTAAAGTTGTAGCGTTTAGATAAATAACTCAAAAAATACAATTTTTTTTATAAAAATAGATATTAAAACAACGATGATAACAAATACTTTTCAATATTGAATGTTGATTTTCTATAACTTAATCACTAAGATTACAATTGTTTAGACAATTAATTCTTTATTTGCTCTCTTATTAGTTCTATTTTTTAGGTAGAAACTGGTTTTTCTACTTCATCTTCACCCATAACAGTATTCTTGTATGTGGTAAATAGTAATAAAATTTTAATTCACAAAAATCTTGATGACAATGCCAAAGAAATTATTGTGTAGTTAGTCTTTGCTGTTTTATTGTGCATGGTAGATAAAAATAAAAAATAAATGTAAAATGTGTGTCAATGTATATTTTGTTATTTTTTTTACTTCTATTTTTTTATTTTTTTATTTGGGTCAAGAACTTGTTATAACTAACTATAAAAATAATAGTAGTTATATAAAAATAAAATCAAGACAAAAATTTTATACTACACACAATGTTAAATATAAATTTAATAATAAAAATAGAGTGAAAAACTGATAAAAAAAAACTGGAAGGAATATATGCAATAGGTGGTTCAGATGGAACATCGTTTTAAAATAGTGGTGGAGAGTTAATATTTTCAACAAATAAATCATTACGTGAAAATGATGGTGAAAGGCCAATGTTTCTAACAGATGGAACCTGGATGAAAATGGTGGTAGAGGCCAATATTTTCAGTATTTTTTTACAGAGTCAAGAATGAAAGTAAATTCTTCTTGTTTTGAGGTATTTTTTTTTACGAAAATGATAGAACGACTTATTCAGGAGAAGAAGTCATATATTTTTACTTATTTAAAAAGTTATGAATTAACTTTTCAAAAAATTATAAGTTCTTTTTAAAATAGTGCCAAACACACGTACTGTGACTTTTTATAATTTAAAAATAAAAAAAAGTAGCTTCTACTACTTCCTAAACAGGTTAGTATAGTTGATTGTAAAGAGTTTAGGAATTTTTTTATTTACAAAATGGCCAAAGATTAGTGGTACAAAATTATCTTTTTAATTATAACAAAATAAACTGTGTTGATTTAGTGATTAATTTACTCGTCTATTTAAATAAGCGTGGAAAGTTTGAATCGGATTTTGTGCTTTATTGACCTATTAAACTAGAAAATATTCTAGAAAACAAAAAAAAATATAAAAGTTTAATTTAAACTTTAAAATTTCAATGAATTCAAATTAAATTTCAAAAATTATAATCGTAACTCAGATATTTATTAATTTTATGTGATCAAAATTTATTAAAGTTTTAAAAACTTCA
>NC_029790.2:8405352-8412233 GCF_000816755.2 Arachis ipaensis | reverse complement strand
TATGACCTAAAAAAAAAAGGTAAATTAAGAAACAATATTCTTGGACTTTCTTCGGGGCTTTGTGGGCATCCAAAGGCTTCGGCCTCATGGGCAATATGAAAATATAAATGTTTTTTTTTTTAAGCATGATCAATATAAAAATATTTTTACGTAAATAATTAAATTTATTTTATCGTAACTAGTGAATTAATTGACACCTTTGTTTTTGTATTGATTCACTATTTTATTTAAAAAGCATATCAAAATAACAAAGAATATATTAGTTGAGATGGTAAATATTTTATAATTTAATTAAAAGTTTTAGATTTAAATTTTAAAAGAGTATTTATCTATTTTTGATTCTCAAAGAATTTCGAACTAAATACTTTAATCTTTAACTAAAATTAATTATCGATTGGTCTCTAATAATAATTCCATCAATCACTTAGGTCTTTGGCTTCGTTAATTCTAACGGAAGACAAAATGGTTTCTGACAACTCTAACAGGGAATAAAATGATCCTTGACAATTTTAACAGTGGATAAACTGATCCGTGACCCCTTTGTTCGAAAACGATACTGTTTTTCCCTAATTTTCATCGTATCGCGTATAATCCTAACATTCATACTCTCCTTCTTCACCTTCACAGTCTTCTTTTCCATCTTTTTCTTTCTCCTCTTCAACTCTAAGATCAAGTCATGGTGTAACTGTCGCACCTACCTCAACATGTTATGAACCACATATTTCCTAAATCTCTGTGATTGGTACATCATCTCTTTCGCACTTTACCCACCAAAAGCATCCACTTCCACGTCCTCGATAACAGTATCACCTCCAACCCTGACAACGTCCACCACATCCATTTTTTTAGTTTTATAATAGAGTACTTTCTTTGTACTCTTAAAAAAGAGTTTTTTTTTTAATTCTTGGAATAAATATAAAGATTAAAAAAAAGTGGCATTTAGAATAATAAATTCTAAGAAAAAAATAGAACTAGTTATGTTCAGATTAGGTAATTTTTTTTTAATTTTAACCTTTTTGTTTTTATTATTCTTATTTTCGAAAATTTCAAAAAAATAAATAAATATTTAAAAAAAATCTAAATTACAACTCTTTTTGCCTGTAAATTTAACTTCAATGGTATATTTGTAACTCAATTTTTGCACTCTTAAATCATTATTTGATATATACATGAGCTGATATTAATATAATCTTGTCTATACAACCTATATGGTTTATAAAAAGAATAAAGCTATAGATTGGATAAATCTGATTTCTTTTTAGTTAATGAAATTTAGAGGAGTGGTTTTGTTATTCCCCTTAACTTTGGCATAACTTTTTTATCTGTACATATAAAAAGTTTTCAATGAGAGTAAGGATAAACAAATTGCTAAGAAGAGATAATTATTGAGGGAGTGTGTATGATGAGATAATAAAAAACTCAAATTAAGAAAATTTTTAATGCATATTTAGGATAGGATGTAATATATTTGGTATTAAATAATTATAGTGAAAAAAATATAATTCTATAAAAAAGAAACATAAAATATCAACATAAATACACACCAACCCATATTTTTAAGTGTGAAAAACTTGATTAAACCTTACAATAAAAAAGCTCAAAAGAAGAAAATAAGAATTGAAGAATAAAATGTCACAATCTTCTCATTATGGATAAACTTTCTTTCAATAGATGGCTGGTCAAAAGCATAAGCTCTCGCATCATAAGAACAATCATTTTTCACATAATAATATCACTTAAATGGTGTAATTGAATCAAGTTAGGAAAGTCAGTGGTTAGTTGTAATACCCTATCACACATAGTTTTACGTTTAAGTTCGTAAATCGGAGGTGGTGATGTATTACAACTTCTAAAAGTAAAAATATGTACATAAATATATGTGAAAGGAAGCTTAACTAGGAGTTTGGAAGAAAACTTGAACAAAACAAAACTCAAAAATTGCAACACACTCGAACGGTTAAGCATAAAAGAAATAGATAAATGTACAGAAAGTATAATGTATATATATATATAACCTGCAAAGTAAAGGCCGGCTAGAGTATATATACATATATACAATCTAAAAGTCTACCAAAAGAAAAAATATAAATCCTGTTTTTTCAAGTCAACCTCTAGGAGAGACAAAATACAAATATATGCAGAATGGAGAACATATTTACATATATACACACTAGATACACAATAAAAAGTTTTCAAAACATAGATCTTCGCTTCAAGTGAGTCTCCAGCATGCTCAACGAGGTGTCACACGTCCTGCATTTCAAAAACAACAGAATATATATGGAATGAGAACCGAGGGTACTCAATATGGTAAAGATGCTCATATAGATAATAAATAATGTCCTGGGAAGTCAGAGGCATTCCAAAATCCCCAATAGTTCAAATCAAATCCTAGAATTCTCACTAAGACAGAAATAGGGTGACTATATCTAAGAATTTCTAATCTAACTATTCGTTTTTCTTTATCTGCAGACCTCCAAATCACCAAGTGGAACTACCCTCAGCGTCTCCTCCACCTACCTAAGGAATTTCTCAGAAACAAATACAAGCATGATAGACAATGAAAACACAAATATGAAAATAGATACAGTAGTTAGATCAAGTAGCAGTTAATTACAGTTAAGCAAATAAGCAAGCCAAAACAAATGCACACTCAAACAAAACATACAAGTGCATATGATGCATGTCTACCTTATGGTCGATGAGCTCATCTGTCGGTTATACAACTAAATCCGACATGTCCGGTAGCAAACCCTGGACAGGAACACCATAACACGGAGCAAGTGGGACAAAACTGCAACCCTTGCATCTTATCCGCGTAACCCAGAACAAGGGGGACAACCTCAACCCTTGCCTCTTACCCAGGCGTTGTTACAATTCTCGACTCGGAGCAAATGTGACGAAACTCAACCCTTGCATCTTACCTAGTGTCTCAAACCTTTATCCGGAACAAGTAGACTATGCCACCGCATCTTACTCGGTGTTTCAAACTTTTATCCAAAACATGTGGACAACGTCATTGCATCTTACCTGATGGTATATCTCAATCAGATTCAATTCATTCAAAATCACAGTTAAGATCAATCCTCATCATCCATCATTCTCAAAGCCAACCTCGTCATTCTCAATTTTTCAATCATCATCATCCCTCATTATCACACTCATCCTCATCACACCTCTCATCCAACAATATTGGTTCATCATTAACTCAATTCTTCACTCCACATTCTTTCTCAATATCAATTTAACTTCTCTAAATGTGTTCACTATTATTCCGAAGCCGAAAAACTAGCGATCGAGCCTTAAATAGAGGTTACAAAGGTTTGAAAAATTAGAAGAATGGTTAAATACTAAAAAATATAACTTTTGCAAAACAGGATGGTCATGCGTACACATGCCACCTGCGTACGCATGAGCTCAAAAGTTACAAAGGTCGTGTACGTGAACAACTCTCGCGTACGCGAAAATTTTGCGCAGAGGTGTTGGCTCGCATACGCAAGACACCTGCCACATGTGCGAGATTTCAAAAATTGTTATTCTCGCGTACCCATGAATGTGAATTTTTCCAAAAAGCTGTTAAGTTCAGAAAATTAGTTTTTCACACCAAACTTCAAACACACATAACTTTTTTGTTAAAATCTTTTGGTCCGTTTTTCGAACGTTATAAACTTCACAGACCCAATTTTTATTCAAGACAAGTTTCATAATATTTGGGAATCCGGAAGCCAAGTTATGACCTGCAAAAGTTGGTCAAAAATTAGTTTTTACCAAAAATTCAAATCCTCTAGTTATCCAAAATTTTCAATCCAAAACACTTCCAATCCCACCTAATTCAATACCAAAACTTCTACACACTATCACATACTCTTTATTCACTTTACAACCAATCCAACAACTAAATCCTTCAATTCATTCAACAATTTTCACTCACAAATTCACCAATTTCCACTATTATCATCAATCATTATCAACACCAATAATTAACATACATTCCCCCACATCAAAAAAATTATCATCAATCACATTTTATCCATATACTAAATCAAATCTTTATTCAAACCCCCAATTCAATTCACCATTCAAAATCCAATCAGAATTCATATTTTAACTACTAATTTCAATGCCATCATCACACACTCATACAATTCATCACACACATTCAATCAATCAATGCATACAATTCAAACCTATCTTAAGGGCCGTTAGCCTAAATTTCACGTAACATTATATATTAACTACAAAAAATCGAAATCATACCTTGACCGATTTCTTCCCAAGCTCAAAACACCTAAAAACCTTCCTCTTCACAAGCTTTCAAGCCAACCCAACAAATTTTTAGCAACCAGAATTTCAATTCAAGCACTCCACTTCACCAATTTAACTTCAATTCACATGTATTCAACCTAATTTTATACAATTTCATATACAACTACCAATTTCAATACCTTTCATAAAATTGAAGAATTCAAAGGAGATAAGAGTTTCTCACCTTTATCCATTGAGCAATTGGATGAAACCCAGCTATAGCTCGCACTAGAGTACCCATAAACCATCAAAATCACAAAATTCCTCAATATCCCAAAACCAAAATGCAAAAACGAAGAGAGTTCAAGACTGGATGAGAAATTTCGAGTTTCTTATCACTTTGTTCGGATGGATTTGAAGAGTTCGGCGAGACAGTCGCATGGCCGCAAACGATACAGCAATTAGAGCTCCAGATTGAAAGTTAGGAGAAATTGAAAGTTGAAGATGAAAAGAGTTTAGGGTTTAATGCTTCTCCCCTTCTTTTCAGGGTTGTCTTCATCATGGGGAAGGAAAAAGTGATTGAGCTTGGTTTATATGGGTTGGGCCTTGGGCCTAATATGGGCCCAGTTCAACTAGTTTGGCTTGTTAGTCTAACTTTAAGCCAAAATTTTTGAAATTAGTATTTTAATTCGTATTTTAATTATTTTTACTTCTTCAAATTATAAAATTTAATTTTCTAATCCCTTTCTCTCATAATTAATTTATTAATTAATTATTTATTAATTTACGAGGTTTTACATTATTTACAATGGGTATACATTAGTTACAATGGGCATCATGAAATATGGCTCCTAATATGAATCTATCTAAAATGTAATTTGAAGGTTGAAATTCATATTAAAAAAGTATATATATTATAGCCATCAATCAAATATAGTGATAACTCAAAGAGATGAGATAATAATAAGCAGAAGCAAATAATAAATTTAAGCAATTGAATAAAAAACTAATAAAAATATAATAAAATGGATACAAACCTATCCAGTAGCTGTAGCAAGATCTTCTTAACTTCTTTTACCTTAGTTTCTAAAATTATTCTGAAATTATGAAATTACAAAAGTAAGAACATCAAAAACTAAAGAAAAAATTTATAATTTATGCTGCATTACTTAAAATCTCAAATCAAAGAAGAAAAATGATAATAGAAAGTAAATAGATCTCACCAATCTGCGATTGACCACCATTGCTTTGCTTTCTGCTTTTTTAGTCTCACTGCATGTGTTTTCTGTATTTGTCGCTCAATTCTTTCCACTAATCTACTCTCTTTCACTGCTTCCTCCTCCATACCCACTACCACCACCACATCAATAAAAGAAAAGAAAAGATTAACTTCAAAGCAACGTACCAAAGAGAAAGAGATGGATAATTGAAGAATGTGGTTTTGTTAAAAAGGAAGGAAGGAAGATGTGTGACTCGACCAATGAATTCAAATATAGATGAAATTCATAGTCGCTGCTGTCTCGTCAATCACCGTAATCCGTACTATCGCCGCAATCGTGTCTACCACCTCGAGGAAGAGCTCGTGCAACTGAGACGTTCACACGATGCATGATCGCTTCATCGACCAGGGGGAGGGATCGTTATTGGCCATCAGATCTTGGAGAGAAGAAAGAATTATAAAAAAAAATCTTCAGGAATATAATGAAAGTGAATATTTAGTTTATATTAAGTTTCAATTCAAAATTTGAATTTTCAAACACTAAAATTTGCGAAACTGATAAGAATGAAAGGAAGAGAAAAAAAAACATAAATAAATATAAAGGAATTTATGGTACTAATGAAGGATAGAGAAGAGGATTAAGGAGTGAGAGAGGTTGTAGAGAAAACATATCTGAAGAGAAAGAAGAAAAACTTAGATTAAAAAATAAAAAATAGAGGAAGAGACCAATTTAAAGAGGAGGTGAAAAGAGAACAAAAACAATTGCTGCTCTCGAAGAGAATGGAATATGGGTAAACTACTAAGAAAGAGAACACAATATCAATATTTACAGTGAATTATGTTCCTTCAAAATACGTAGAAATTTCACTCAATAAAAATTCTCTTTTAAATAATAGGTATATGATAAGATTTTTTTTTTGCATTATATTTTGTATAAATAATTTGATACAAATAAAGGAGTATAAAAAATGAGTGAAACAAATGTCAAAAAAAAATCTTAATCGGGTAAAAAAATATCATATTTTTGCACATTTAATTGAAAACGTCAATATATTTTATAATGATATTTTATTGGGTAAAGTATATTTTTTGTCCCTAAAGTTTGACAAAAATTTTAAAAATACTCCTAAGTTTTATTTTGTTTTAATTTTGTCCCAAAAATTTCGATTTGCATTAAATATATCCCTGATGAATAATTTTTCAAAAAATTTAAGACCAATTCAACAACAATTTCATAAGAACAACCCTCAACACAAGCAAATCAAGCATAATTTTCATGCATTATTGTTAGATTGATCTTAAATTTTTTGAAAATTTAGCCATCGAGAGTATATTTGATGCAAATCAAAAACTTTTGAGACAAAATTGAAACAAAATAAAATTTAGGAATATTTTTAAAACTTTTGACAATTTTTAA
>NC_029790.2:8400342-8405345 GCF_000816755.2 Arachis ipaensis | reverse complement strand
CTAGGGGTGGCAATGGGTAGGGGGTAGGGTTTGAATCCAACCCTAACCTTACCCGCGGGTTGAGATTTTTATATAAACTCAACCATACTCTACCCGCGGGTTAAGAATATCTCAACCCTAACCCTACCCGCTCTTAACCCGCGGGTACCCGACCCTACTCGCGGGTTTTAGAAAAGATACACTATTATTATATAACTTGATGATAATTCAAAATAGAACTGACTTTTATGTAAAAAAAATATTAAATTATCAATTAATGATTTTCTTTTAGTGGCTAAGGATCTTTTGTATTTAGTGAGAGGTTTTTGGTTCAACATCCACTTAAAACATATTTTTATATAAGTATATAATATATACAAGCACCTACTCAAATGAAGATGTTAAAAACATCTTCTTATGAAGAGTATTGTGTTAAAAGTGTGCTTTATTTGTTTACCCACACTTTAGAAAAAAGATAATACTTTTATAACATATCAAAATCAAACCCTTTAATTCATCATCTAATGGTCGAAAAGATACATCTTCACATAAAGACAATTGTAACATCTTCATAGTAGTATCCACCATACATACATATATAGAGTGCGGGTTGATCGGGTAGGGTTGAAACTCAACCCGCACCCTACCTTACCCGCACGAGAACCCTACTCGCACCCTACCCTACCTGCTGCGGATCGGGTTGGCAACCCTGCGGATCGGGTTGGGTACCCGCGGATAGGGTACATATTGCCACCCCTAAACGACTCCATCTCTATTTCGCGTGCGTTGCATGTTGCATGTCTTAGAGTGTCAACTGTCCATTATTAATTTTACAGACGCCACAGAAGAATTTAGGGGTGAACGCGGATCGGATCGGATGTGGCCAAAGTTTTGATCTGATCCGCAATAAAATCATCGGATCGGATCGGATTGGATATTAGATATATTTGCAAAACACAAAAATATTTTTAAAAACTTATTTTTATTAAAAAATATCAATAAAATTTATTTTTTTATTTTTTAAATATGTTTACTCTTAAAATAATATTAAACATACTT
This sequence comes from Arachis ipaensis, assembly GCF_000816755.2. Taxonomy (NCBI): domain Eukaryota; kingdom Viridiplantae; phylum Streptophyta; class Magnoliopsida; order Fabales; family Fabaceae; genus Arachis; species Arachis ipaensis. Next base: position 8,404,307 of record NC_029790.2, on the reverse strand, counting down.
TTTTAAATAATACAACATATATGATAATTATTAGTTAAAATTAAACATAAAAAGAATATTTACTTATTTATTGTTTTATTTTTGCAAATACGTGGATACCAACATACTACAATCCAATCTGATTAGTGTGTGGATCGGATCCATATCCGCAATTTTCGGATCAGATTCGGATAAAAACCGCGGATATGCAGATTGGATCTGATCTATGAACATTCCTAAAAGAATTGGTGTGTATTTTCATTTTGCATACTCCAATAATAAAATAATTTTGTATATTTTGGTGATTATTTTTTTTCGTGCGTATTTAGAAAAATAATTATTTTTATATATTTATTTGTATAAAAAAATCCAAAAAAATTGCTTAGTTCTTAGGAGTGTGTATGCCATACTTTCAATATACAAAAGATGTTAAACTGTTAGTCATTGATTTCGCGGTGAATGATTATGCATGATGTATATATGATTGTGAATTTTTAGAATTAATTATGCGGACAAATTAGGGTGTGTTTGGCAAATGCGTTACAAGAGAAGAAATACGTTTAGTCTTTTTGAAAGCTTCAATTTTTGGTTTGGCAAATTTTTGATTCATGAACGCAGAAGTGATTTTGCTTTTAAAACTATGGTTTTCAAGAAGCTACAATTTTAAGCTTCTGTGTTTTATAAACGGGCTTCTAGCCATCAATACTCCATCTTTATTTATCTTTTACCAACTTTATCCTTTATGCATGTTATTATATTATTTATGGAATTCTTATTATTTTTGTTTACATGAACTCTCTTTTTTTATTATTTTTATTTTTATTTTTTATTAATTATTTATTTGATATTATACACTTTTAAATTGCAATTTTTTGTATTATTTTTATTATCTTTTTATTAGGGGTTAAAAGTGATTTTGAGTAGTAGAATTCAAATAACATTTATTTTACTATAATTCATTTTGATACAAAGATTAACAAACATAAATCACTTTAACACAAACTCACTTTTCATCAAAATCAAGTTTGCAAAATTAATTTTATTCAAACTCCAGTTTATAAACTGTAATCCAAACACACACTTAATATTTAAATTAATTGAAAGGAAATTTAGTTTTAATTTTGTTGTCAAAATGAAAATGAAAAGGAAAAAAGCAAAACAAATACTTCAACCTGAAAAGAGAGAGGGGGGACACACAAGCGTGAAGGTCGCGTGACTTTTGAACAAGTTGGTTCAGTCCACGCTGTCACTGAGACATAGTCTAACAGAAGAATGATGATGCCACGTCAACACGTTCCTTCCAAGTTAACTGTAGTACTGTACTACATAGGTTGCATGCAGCCAAACGTTTTTTGAAGCCTAATCCGTGGGCGCACACCGTGCACCGCGTCTGTTTAATACCAAAACCGGCGAAGTCGCTAGATTTGCATTCCTTCTTTCTTCTCTACTTTTCATCAATGCCTAACTACCATCTACGAGGGTAATTATTTATTATAATATTATCATTCAATTATTTTTTTTTATTTTAAGTTTTTCAAATGATGATAGTTAAAGTTTATATAATAATTTGGAATTAAGGACATTTTTTCTAAGGTAATTGTTGATAAAAGCTATTAAATGCTATTTACTGAAAATTACACCACCAATATAACTAAATTATGAGTTTCTAAATCTATAAAAATTTACTTTTTAACATAAATTGTATATATACATTTTACTATTATTATTGAAAGAAAAGTACTAATTGACATTGCATACGCAGTTAGGCACTACTCTCCCCTTTTCTCCACCAACTTAAAATGGTTATTAATCACTCGAAACAAAAGTTGATGGCGATGGATTGTTGTATGCTCAGCAATTCGGAAAATCCCTCCGAATAACCCCATTTTATTAATTAATTTGCAAATTGCCATAGCTCGAGAAGGATTACGTGTTGTACGCTATATATTGTTTTGAACTTCATTCTTTTATTTTTTTTTCATTTTTTTGGGTACAACTGAAGTTTATTGACAAGCGGCAAAGTAGAATTGCATTGTAATTTCTCTTTTGCAAGGTAACGGCATTCGTTTTTTTTTGCAATGATAACTTGGGAAACTACCACTAAAAGCAGAGGGGTAACACCGAAACAGCCAATAAACGAAACCAACTTATTTGTGGACGTAAATCTAGTCCCATAAATTTACTCAACCAAGTAGGTGTTGTTAGTAGAACAAGATATTTTTTTTTTGCTTTAAAAAAATAGAAGAAAATTGTAATAGAAATGTAAGATAGGCAATTTCATTAAGCGAATATTACAAATTTAAGAACTAAAAAATTACAGACACTTGAGTGATAAAAGCAAAAAACTAAGGTAGCTCAACAATTTTTACATGATCAAGCAGATAATCACGGGACTGTGAAATTAAAAAACAGAAGCATGTTCAAATTGAATGAGAGCATGAAGTGAAATTAAAAAACAGAAGCATGTTCAAATTGAATGACAGCATGGATATCATCATTCATCGAAGGTCCAAAGTTCCCCAACCACACTTTCCTGAACAACGTTGTTGTTGTTGTTGGCAGCGGCGACAGCGGCGACAGCAGATTGTGCATCATAGAAGGGCATTTGATCATAAAACCCCATGTAGTTCTCATATGCCATTAGCTCCTCCGAAAGCTTCTCCACCTCGTAGCTCTTCTTCTCCTCTTGATGTTGTTGATCACCACTTGACCCACCTGCCACCTCCGACGCCGAGCCAGAACCAGACCCATACTCAGAATTCTGATCAACACAACTCACAAATGGGTCTGCGTTGATGGCATCACCAACGCCAACGGCTCCTCCATGGTTCAGATCGTAACCAAACTCCAAGTTGAGGTTCAGAGTCCTTGCCTGGTTGTTCATATTGTTGTTGCTGTTGTTGTTGGCATCACCATATTGATACAGAGGAGGATGATTACTCGATCGTCGAATCGGAGGAGGAATGTTTGGAATAATGTTGCGAGATTGTTGAATGGAGTATTCGTCATCCTCGTTGGGGAAGTTCACTTTAGCTTTCTTTCCGCGAATCTTACGAGCTTCTCTGTCGTAAGCCCTGGCGGCTTCTTCGGCGGTGTTGAAGGTTCCAAGCCAAACGCGAACACCTTTTCTCGGATCACGAATTTCCGCCGCCCATTTTCCCCATGGACGCTGCCTGATCCCTCTGTAAAGGTTCTTCCTCTGCCTCTTCGCGGGGGGCTTGCTGTTCTCCTGATCTTGCTCACCAACTGTTTGACAAAACACCGCTTTCAGAAAAAACGATACCAACAAAAGAAAAAAAGAAAGGGAAAGATGAGAAGAGCACTGACCTGAAGGCGAAGAAGATTTGTTGAGAGTGGGTGTGTTTTTGAGATGATGATGAGAAAAATCGAAGTCAAAGTCGTCGACTTGATTGTTAGAGAATGTGTTGGGCCAGATTTCAGAGGCAGTAAGTCGGCGAGTACGGTTGCGGGGAATGAACTCAGCGATTATGGCACCGCCACACATGCTTAGATTCTTGTGCTTGATACTCGTATGAAGAAATGAAGAAAATAAGTTTGAAGGAAAAGCGTTTTGGTATTAAGAGTGTGTTATGAATTATGAGTTGTGAGTTTGAGAGAGATGGGGTTTAAATAGTTGGTAGAATGCGAAGACATGTCGTTGTCACTTGTACGATGCTAAACATGCAGCGTAAAAGTAATTAAATAGTAACCACTAGCAATTAGAGGGAACTGGAACCTTCCCAATGTTCATCTCATCTAACCCCTTCTCACTGACTCTTGTGACTCTATCTAGTTTGCGCTTTGCTTTTTTAATTTCTTTAACCTTTTGTTGAGTGGCTGGCACGCACTCGCCTTTCTAGGATCTTGGCTTTGACGAAATAAAATCATTTTATATGGTGAGATTATATTCAAATTTTCGATAATATAGTATTATATACAGACTCAAACCAAATATAATGTCAATACTATTTTATATGGACTTTTCT
>NC_029790.2:8364356-8399911 GCF_000816755.2 Arachis ipaensis | reverse complement strand
AAATCGAATAAATATAATTAATCATATGAGTACAATAATACGAATACATACAATTTTATAAATTATTAATTTAAATTATATCTATTTAAATTTTAAATTACAAACTAATACAAATTTTATAATTTAAAAATTTAATTATTTAAATAAAATTAAATTGAATAAAAATAAAAATATACTAATACAATTTAAATCGTATTAAAACATAAACAAATTTGTTGAGTCCATAAACAAACTTTATGTAAATAAATAAGTTTAGTTAATGTGATAGGTGAATTTTGTGCAAACTTTAGGAAAACACAATAAAAAAAATTAAATCCTAAAAAATAACATGATTTTTTTTTTAGAATTAATTTTTTTTATATTTTATAACAGAAATAAAAAAATCTGATTAACATTGAGCTGGTCCAATATTCTAGATAATTTTGTTTTTTTAGTTTAATTCAAATTGCATCCCTTATAATTCGAATGAGTGTAATTCGAATTACCCTGGGTCAACCTGTATGTATAATAATCAGGTAGGTTCGAATTACGTATGAATTTTGGCTGCATATTTCGAATTGATCAACTTCGAATTACTGTTGGTTTGTAATTCGAATTAGTTTGATTCGAATTACATAAAAACACGCTTCTGGTTGATCCATGTTACATTTTTTGCTTTGGTTGAATCATGTAATTTCTCCTCCATTCTAGTTTAATAGTGTGATTTGCCCTTATTATTTAGAAAACTCTCTTCCTCACTTGCCATTGTAAAATACTTCTCTTCAACAGCTTGAATTTCACTCATATATATACAATTTTTCTCTTCATAAACCGTGACAAGTAACAAAGATTTTTGCATTTACATATCCCTTCATAAACCGTGGGAAGTAACAAGATTTTATGATCAAAGTTCTCTTTTCATAAACCGTGCTTAGTTACCACGGTTTATGCTCATCTTGATCACTTCATAAACAGTGCTTATCTGTCACGGTTTATGTCTAAAAAGTAAAACGTGGTAATTTACTACAGTTTACATAATAATAAATCAGGATACATAAATAAAAAAATTGCAATTATTACATTTGAGTAAAGATTTCTCCCAACTATTTTATTTAAGTAAATTACCTTTTTAAAAAAATTTTAAATATCTTTATGTGAGTGACTCCCTTCTTTTATACGGTCTTGTATATACACACCCACACATAGAGCTAAATTAATTCATCATACTTTTTATATTTGCACGGTCGTAAGAATAAAACTCATAGTTTTATTCAAATATTAATTAGATTCTTACGTTTAAAATTTTATAAACAAATTTATACTTTGCACCAAATTAAAAGGGATAAAAAGTGTTTATGTTATAAAATTTATTATTACAGGTATCTAAGTATATAATGTGATTTCTAATACATCTTTTCTACTTCCACTACTAGACTAATAGAAGACTAAAGTTTGCGAAATTACATATTGGCTTAAATAACAAATACAAGTACACTATCATATTATTCTAGAATTCAATAAAATTACTTAAATATTAATTTAAAAGGTGATGAGAATTATCAAATATTATTTACAGAAACAATATTACAATAGTATGATTATATATAGAATTGATCAAGAATTTCCACTGCTTTATAATATACCTTTATCTAAATTTCACCTTATAGCCGAGTAATGAATATAACTAGTTTTAATAAAAATTAACAGTAAGAGTAATCTTTAATTTTTATTATAATTCAATACATCTAAAATTATTAGTACACTCTTTGTTTTTAAGTGATTCTCAGAACCTTCTTGCAGTGAGCACTCAAACGAAAGGGAAAATGTGACACAAATTTGCCAAGTAGGATTAAATAATGACAAGTAGGATGGCCATGTGAGAAAAATTAGATAAACATTAATTAGAAACGATCCAAATGAAAATTTGTAAAGCAAAACATGTCAACCATAACTATTTGGTCATTAACAATAGTTATTAATGGATAATAACACATGTAAGCTGGAATATAGCAGGATAGTTGGTAATTAAGTAATTAACAATTAGTACAAAGCAACGACCAAAAGCGAAAGCAGACGTACGATGAAAGAAGAAATTGAGAAAAGTATAGAGAATGAGCCATTGGGCACATTGGTTATCCATCTCGTGGGTATGATCCATGTCGGTACTGCCACAATAATTTAATTAAGCCGTCGTCCAACTGTGACTGTGACTTTGAACAAAATAAAAAATGCTGCTAATCCATGTAACATAGGCGTAGTTAACTTTTATGATTTTGAATATTGAGCATGGTAGTTGGTAGGCATCAAGTTTCTTACATACAAAATATCATTTCAAGATTCAACTTTTCTACAATTTGTCAAAAATAGGTTGAATTGACTTTACATTGATTAGTCGCATTTGAAGAAAATTGAATCTGAAATCTGGATATTTTTTTTGGACAGGGCTGAATCTAGACTTTTTTTGGACATGGGTAGGATCCGAAAACTCTCGAATCAATATTTTTTTCCATGTCCACAATATTTTTCAATCTGATAAGTTAATGATAAATCTGTCGCAAATTTAAGTTTTATTTAAGAGTCTGCTGCTAGATAATTAATTACTACATACATAAGACGAGATTCAAATTTTCGATATTTGTTTAAACAGACGAGTGAGCTAACCGACCCGACAAGTTAAGGACTAATCCGTCGCGGATCTGAGCTCCATTTAAGGGTCTGCCGCTGGCCAATGGGTTGTTGCATGCACAAGGCGGGATTCGAATCCCCGACACTTGCTTAAGCGGATGAGTGAGCTGACCACTCGACCAACCAAGTTGGTTAGGGCAAAGAAGAGAGACCTAGTTACAAACTAAACGGGGCAAAGTTATCCCTTGTTCATCATCAGACAAAAAAGCTACTACCTCATTTGGAGGAGTATCCCAAAAGTGGAACCCAACATCTAATTCTAAACTTTTACGCACCAGGCAATCAGCACATTTATTGCCTTCTCTGTAAATATTTACAAAAAGAATGTTCCATTCCCTGTTCTTCCAATTGTGAATGTTTCTGATCAACACATTTGGGTGATTTTTTCTATCTTTGGGACTGTTGATACTCTCTATGATAGCCTTTGAGTCACACTCCACTCTAACTTTCTTCAATCACATAGTCCAAACCAATTTGAGACCCTGATCTATTCCCCACAACTCTGTTTTGAAGGCAGTACAGCTACCTATGTTGAACGAAAATCCCCCTATCCATTTACTATCCTCATTTCTTAATAAACCCCCGCAGCCAGCCTTTTTGGTGAACCCATTCATAGACCCATCAGGAGTGATCCAATCACTAGGAGGGGGTGCCATCTGATGAGTTGTTCTTCTTTGGGTCTTCTGTGAATTCTTCTTTGCTTCTTGTCAAAAGCTTCTCTAATCTCTTCTACTTCCTTCAAAATCTGCAGGTGGGGGTGGGGTGGCCTCCGATAGTTCTGCTCGTGGATCTCTCTATTTCTCCAACTCCAAATCTTCCAGACGGCGACGATGAAGATGTCTTTCCACTTGAGGTTAGGGTTTATATTCAATTGATTGAATAAGTTGAATTGTGTCCATTCTTCAAAATTGAGGGCAAAGAATTTAGGAATTTCTTTTGGGTTTACCAAATTCACCCAAATCTGTGTAACTCTGGTGCAGTCTCTTAAATCATGAAGAGCATCTTCTTGTTTTCCAGCACAAAAGGGGCAATCTCCTTGTCCTCCATACATTCTGGCTTTTCTAGTGTTGGTGAGCAGTCTGTTATGACACATTTTTCAGGCAAAAAGTTTTGCTTTTTGCGGCCCCCTCCAATCCCATATGGTCATCCAACTCGATTGGTATGGTTTTGACCACCTTGCCAATGCCTTGTAGGTCGCACCAGTGGAGAATTCACTATCCTCCGAATGAATCCAACCTAGTCTGTCTTCTCCATTCACAATCCTTGGTGGGGGGTGTGCTAAGATCTTCTTGATGATATCTTCAGGTAGGTATCTCTGGAGTTCTGTTAAGTTCCATTCTTCGCTTGCATTGCTCCATTCCCAAACTATGCTCTCCATGTCTAAATTGTTCTGTATTGCAAATGATAGCAGGGGTCCCACCTCTTCAACCCAATAATCAGTCCAGAATTTAGTGAAAAGTCCATCCCCAATAAGAGAGAAAGACATCTCGCTGAATCCCGGCCATAACTTGACTAACTCTCTCCACAAGTATGAATCTGAGCTTTTGGCACTTGGTCGAGCATTTTGGTTATCTTTGTATTTGTACTTGTGTTGGAAGACTTTTACCCATAGAGGTTCTGGTTCCTGGTTCAGCTGCCAAATTTGCTTGTAAAGAAAAGCTTCATTCATTAAATTTAAGTTTCTAAACCCAAGGCCCCCCTCATGTTTGGGGCGGCATAGAGTTTTCCAATTCACTGCATGGTAATTTCTTTTTCTTTCATCATCTCCCCAAATGAAGCTTCTTTTAACTTTCTCTATTTCGTTGCATATGGACTTGGGAATTCTCTCATGCTGCATTTCAAAATTTAGACTTGGGCTAATAACAGATTGCGCAAGAGTAATCCTTCCCGCCTGTGATAAACATTTGCTTTTCCACCCCTTGAGTTTTCCTTGAACTCTCTCCAGAACCGTTTTATAATTCTCCTTGCCTTGTCTGTTATTTTTTAGCATAGCACCTAGGTATCTTCCAATCTCCTTGCTCTCTTTAAAATCTGTTTTGGCCAAAATATCTGTTTTGACAACCGCACTAGTATTCTTAGAGAACACTATAGAGGTTTTGCCTGCATTAACTTTAAGTCCTGAGGCCTTACAAAAGCGGTCCAGGCAGTCCTTAATCGTTTCCATTTGCACTTGAGTAGCTTCTGCAAATAGGAGAAGATCGTCCGCAAAGAGGAGGTGTGAGATTGCGAGTCCATTTCTCCCAATTCTGAAGGGTTTCCAACAGTCTTCGTTAACCTGCATTTCAATAAACTGTGATAATTTATCCATGCAAATAACAAAGAGATAAGGGGATAAGGGATCTCCCTGTCTTATTCCCCTCTTAGGTTTAAAATTTTCTGTTTTATTCCCATTCCATAAAACACTGTAGCTAATTGAGTTGACTCCCTTCATGATGATGTTGATCAAACTATTCGGTATTTTGAATTCTTTCAGTCTGTCTTTCATGTAGTTCCAGTTAATTCTGTCATAAGCTTTTTCAAAATCTATTTTTACAGCCATGAAACTTTTCTTTCCTCTCCTTCTTTTCATGGAATGCCATATTTCTTTAGCAATGAGAATGTTGTCATGGATCCTTCTTCCTGGTATGAAGCTAGATTGATGGGGGGAGATCCTTTCATCTAGCATTGGTTTGATGCGTTGCACTATGATTTTAGAAAGAATTTTGTATTTTACGTTGCATAATGCTATGGGTCTAAATTGTGATATAAACTCCGGGTTGGATTTCTTTGGGATGAGAGCTAGTAGGGTGGCATTTGCTTCTTCAATGTAACCTGGATTGGACCAACAACTCTTGATGTAGTCACAAATTTTTGTTCCCATGAGATCCCAGTTGTTTTTGAAAAAATAAGTCGGAAATCCATCTTCGCCAGGGGCCTTGAGAGAACCTATGCTAAAGAGGGCTTTCTTGATCTCAATGTCTGATGGGATAGCTTTCATAGTCCTGCATAGAGTAATATCCAAGTTAGGGAGAGGTCTAATATTTAAGGGTAAGGGAACAATGTTTACCTCTTCCTGATAGAGATCTTTGTAGAAATTCAAAACATGTAGCTTTAACAAGTTCTCGTTCTCAATCCACTCTCCGTCCAAGCTTCTTAACTTGATGATCTTATTTTTCCTTCTTCTAATAATTGTTTTGGTATGATAAAACTTTGTATTCCTATCGCCTTCGACAATCCATTGCTCTCTAGATTTTTGAAGCCAGAAAGTTTCTTCTTTATCCAGAGTCTCGTTCAGCTCCTTATTAAGGTCCTTTTCAAGCTTTTTCAAAAAACGATTTCTCCCATAACTGTTGTTTCTTTGAATACCTGCCAACCTATTCATAATTCTTCTTTTGTTTCTAAAAATGTTGCCAAAGACGTCTTTGTTCCATTTCTGAAGGTCGTCCTTAACTTTATTGAGGGTGCTAGTGAGGTTTCCATTTTCCTTCCATTTCTCGTTAATGAAGGCTTCAAAATCTGGGTGGTGTGTCCACATAACTTCGAATCTAAAAGGCCTATCCTCTTTGGGTGATCTAGCTTCAAATATAAGAATAGGGTGGTGATCCGAATTGATTCTAGGAAGGACTTTGACCACTGCATCTTGATAACGAACTCTCCAAGCAGTGTTAGCCATCGCACGGTCTAATCTTTTAAAAACTCTTTCGTACCCCTCCCATATCGGACCTCTCCAAGTGAACCTAGAGCCCACACACCCAAGGTCGATGAGCCCACAAGAATTGATCCAACTTGCAAAGATATTACAAGACCTGATGTCTATGGGGCTGCCCCCCTTCTTTTCTGATATATCTTTGATCTCATTAAAGTCACCTGCTATGAGCCAAGGCTTAGATATGTTATCTGCTATGTTTTTAAGTTTTGGCCATAAGAATCTTCTTGTTTGGACTTGGGGACTGGCATAAACCGCCGTGAGATACCATTCTTCTTTCCCAGGCCTTTCAATTTTGACATGAATATATTGGTGATCCTGCTCCATACTAGTAACTTTGTAGTCAGGATTATTCCACATGATCCAGATACCGCCCGCAAAGCCTCTAGCTTCTTCAAGGATGAAAAAATTGAAACCAAGGTTCTTGATGACATTCCTAGCACTCTCTCCACTAACTTTCGTTTCAACGAGAACCACCAAATCTGGCTTATACTGTTCATAATATTCTTTGAAGGTGCGCCTAAAAGCCTTGCTAGCCGCACCTCTAGCATTCCAAGATAAAATAATCATGGATAAAAAGAGAGGGAAAAAAAAGGATCAGTTCAGCTGCATGTCAGCAACCCCTGTTTGCTTCATGGCGCCAAATTCAGGAGTATCAAATTCAACATCCTTTATTAGCTCCTCCACATCAATCTGATTCTCTGTGTCCATAGGATCTTTATTGTTGTGTCCCTTTTCTATCGGGTCAGGGGGTTTTTCCTCGTCCCTGACTCTTTGAAAAGGTGTTCCCCTATCCTCTCCCTGGCTTTCTGAAGCTTGGGAAGGATCCCACTGTGATACCCAATTTTCTCTGTGTGACTCTCTCTGGATGATGTTTTCTGTGGTTCCTTTTAGTTGACTTCTTTTTTCTATGCCGGTTATGTTTTCTTGCTGTGTGACTCTTGTATTGGTTTGGTTGGTATATGGAGTTTGTTTCTGTGCAGCTTCTGTGTAGTTTTCCTTTGGTATAATATCTTTATTTTGTTGCCTTGGTATGTGCTTCTGTTTATTGTCTGCTGCTTTCTCTTGAGTTCTTGCATTTCTAGTCATTGCTTGTGTAATATGCTCTTTTGAGTTATCTTTATTACCGATTTCGGTCTCTTTCTCTCCTTTATCCCCCTCTTCGTCTTCTATCTCAAGGATGGCAAATCTAGATTGGTTGACCTTCCTAGTTTCTTTTCCATTGTTGCGACTTGTGCTGGATCCCTCTTTGTTTCCCTCTTTCCTTACCCTTTTCTGTCGTTGAATCAACATCCATGGGCCAAAGTTGTTGTCTTGTTGTTCCATCACATCCTTTCCCTTTGCATTAGCCTTGTCTGCATCCTCAAGCCCTTTCGGTCTTTCTTCCTCTTGTTCCTTCATGTTTCCTTGTTGTCTCTCAGCTTCATTTTCTTGATGGTTGTTTTGTTTTGCCTCTTCCTCTTTTTTCCATTTCCAAATAACACAATCTTTTTGTTCATGGTCAATTTTTCCACATGAGAAGCAAATCTGGTGTATTCCTTCATACTCTATTTGATACATTTTTCCATTTATCATGTACTTTCCCAACAGAGGTTTAGTCAAGTCAACTTCCACATACAATCTAGCAAATTTACCTCTACATAGCTGTTGCGTATTGTGATCCACTTTGCAGGTTTTTCCTACTAAATCTCCAATTTTTCTGAGGATTCTTTCATTATACAGTTCTATGGGTAGGCCTGGTAATCTCACCTATGCTGTAATTTTATCAATTGTGGTCAAGAGCGGATTGAAGTTCGGTTCCCACAACCTCACTGCTAGGTAATGGTCGTATATCTTCCAAGGGCCTTCTAGGAGTGCATAGTCCATGTCATCCTGAGCATAAAATTTTACAAGATAAAATTCATTACCAAGGTCTATGACATCTATACCTCCATAGCTTCCCCATATGGTTTCAATCCTCCTTTTCATAGCAACATAGCCAATTTTTCTTCCCATTAGTTTGACAATAAGGGATCTCCACCAAGGCTTCCATAGTTCATTTCTAGTGTTCTCACTGATGATGATGTTGTACAACCCATCTCCCATGTCCTCCACTGTGATTTCATTTTTTTTTCTGATCTTTTAGATTGCTCATTATTTCTATCTTCATTCGCTGTTTCAGGGATATCTTCTTGATCGCTTTGCATCTCCTCATCTCCAGATTCAGAGCCAAGAGAATCATCCTCAAGAGAGTCATTCTTCAAATTTGACGTCTTCCCTGTAACCATGTCGGCATAGGATCTTTCCCCAAGTTGACCTTCTTTGAGATGCATCCAATCTTCATCGCGAGGGACAAGAACCGACGATCCCGTAAATCCCGCTTCTCCTTTTTTTTACCTTTTTTATGCTTCTCTGGAGGAGATCTTGTTCTTGTTCGGACTGGTTGTCCTCGTCTGGAGCTCTTGCCGGCCTCCCGTCGCCTGACATGGTGGCTGAAAACGGTTAAGGCTTGAAGGATCGCACTAGTACGGAGAGAACGTCTAACGGCTAGTTTTTTACTGAATGTGCTTGCAGTAAACTAGGGCTAATCTATATTTAAATTAAGGGAAACCCCTCAGCTCCTCAAGGCCCATTTTTTCTTATGTAATGCACTGGTTTTTGGTCAAGTATGTGATGCACTTATAATATATGGATTGGACGGGCTACCCCTCAAGAAAGAAACAAGGCCCAAATTTTGACAAAAAAATATTTGAAAATACAAGGGTAATTGTTATGTTTCAGTCCAGAAAGCAGGTAATTACCATAATTTTGAAGAAGAAAAATATGGTGCATCTTAATATGTTGTATTTAGACAATATCATCGACCAAAAAAAAAAAAGACAATATCTACTATTGTATTCGAGTTTAAATCTTGGTAATGACCAAATAGTGGATAAAATCTTTAAATGTGTTTGTGATGTTTAGGATTGGAGCTGCGTCCAATCTACTGACCAAGAAAAAAAAAAGAGAGAAGTAATTGTCTTTGGTAGGTTAATACTAAAATTAGTACATAAAGTTACATTTGTGTCTTAATTTTGTTCTCAAAATTTTAATATACTCAATTTAGTTTCTAAACTTCTTATATGTAACTCACTTTAATTTTCTTTTTTTTGAATCAAAGGGAGCTCAACACAGCAGAGTGGAGCAGATAGCAAAGCTATAGTAAGAATAAAACAAGATAACATACAACTCCTAGACACTGTGATCACAGTCTGCTATCACAGATTCATGAAGAGTTGAGACCGAGAAAAGCCTAGGAAATATATCTTTCAATACTCCAGCCGGTAGCCATCTATCCTCCCAGAATCAGATTGTTCTGCCATTCCCTAACTCCATCGACAACCCACTGATCATCTGATCTCTCAGCCCTGGCTTACTAACTTGTAGCTGGCATATATCCTTCCAAGGACCCCCTTGCGTGGGAGTAGGCTGTCCTCCCACCATTCTTGCAGGATGCATATTATTACAAGAGCACACCACTTTCTTCCATAAGGGACAGTCTTCTTTCGAGAACCTCCACCACCACTTAAAAAGCAATGCAGTATTTCGAATCACCGCATCCCCAACTCCCAACCCACCTGCCTTCTTTGGAGCCATAACCACTTCCCACTTCACGAGCGGTACCCCGTATCTCCCATCCTCAGTACTCCACAGGAACCGTCGTTGCAGGGAAATCAGCTTCTCTGCCACTGTCTTTGGCATCTTATATAAACTGAGGTAGTAAATCGGCAAGCTACTAAAAACCGCCTTAATTAGGACCAGCTTACCTACTTTGTTAAGAGTTTTTGCTTTCCACAAACTCAGTTTGTCTTCCACCTTATCAATCACTGGTTTCCATGTCTTAACCAGTCTCGGATTTGCTCCCAGGGGAATGCCCAGATATCTGACTGGTAATGAAGCCTCTTTACAACCCAGTAACCGACACATCCTCCGGACCCACATCCTCTCACAGCTGACCGGTATAAGGCTGGACTTTTCAAAATTAATGGCCAATCCCGACATGAGCTCGAAGCATCTGAGTAGCCGATGATAATTCCTGATGGTCCCCTCATCAGGCGGACAGAAAAGAATAGTATCATCTAATTTTTTATCTTGTTTCCATCACAAAACTGTGAATGACATGCTAAAATAGACTAACAACGGTTACGAAGGACTTGCTAACAAGTATCTGACATAGCCATTAAAAGCTTTTATCTCAAATTGCTATCTATGAAGCAAACCCTTAAATAGAATTAGGATTAGGATTTTAAATGCTTCATACGGAACAAATTGAGTTTAAAAAAAAAGTTTTAACAAACATTTCAGATAACTATTAGAAAATCTAACAGAATAGCTGCCAATCTATCTCAACATGTTGTTAACGATTATATGAAAAAAAAAAAAAAAGTCAGTGAGTTACATATACAAAGTTGCGGAATTAAATTGAATAAATCAAAATTTTAAAAGTCAAATTGAGACACAAATATAATTTTAGAGACCAATTTAAAGATTAATTCATTTTTGACTTGGTTAAGTTATTTTAATAGTTTTACTACATTATATATAAAGAGAAAGTATATGGAATAACTTGTAATTAGTTAATATATTAACTTTTTTTTAATTCTAAAAATTTTTATTTTGTAGAAAATTTAGAATATAGAGTTCATAATTTAGCATTTATGGTTAACGGTTTAGGACATATATTTTAGATTTTAAAATAAAATAATTTTAAATAATTTGATTGATATTAGCTAAAAAAAATTAATTTTTTAGTTTTAATTACAAATATGTACATAACATTCATTGTTTAATTTCACTTAAAACAAATGTATATTTATACTAACTTATCACTTACTAGTATATTAATAGATATTAACTTGTTTATTAATCCATTCGTTTATTCTTATGTATAAACTTAATAAAAGTGAAACTAATTGAGATAGCAAAACTACCTATAATTTAATTAAGAGGTTTTGAATTTAAAAATTTAAAATAACAAAAAAATATTTTTTATATATTATATATAATGGGAATGTAAGGAAGGATTGGTGTTTAATTTTTTTTAAAATATTTTTTGTTATATATAATATATAAAAAATATTTTTTTGTTATTTTAAATTTTTTTTAATGATCCCATTATGTGGGAGCAAAGTTAGCTATTTTGAAACCACAGAAGAGCATCATCACTGATGAATGCATGCATCAGTCAGTGTTTAACAGAAATAACGAGTTTCAAGTTATAGACACACACTATAAATCTGGGTTACGATTAAGTAGCTGAATAATATACATAATTCATCAAGTATTTGTGGTGTGAAGAAGTGGTAAAGAAGAGAAAATGTTAACACGTGTCAGTCTAAGTAGCCCGCTTCTTCTGACTCCCCTTTCTTCGCTGTCACTTTCTATTACGTTCCTTCTTTTTAAGATAATCTTTATCTCTTGGATTTGTCTTTGTCGCATTTCAACAAACAACAACAGCACAGCAGTTAGTAGCTAGCTAGAGAGATGGGGGAGGCAAGAGCCAATCTAACAAACAATAATAGTAATGAAGGAAAGAAGAAGATCAATCCATTGGGCAGCATAATCCTCACTCTTGGCGGCGGCGGCGGTGTTGCCGGGCTAGTCGTGATCGGTGGAGCCTTGGCCGTTGCAGGTTTCATGGCGGTTACGTCTTTCGCAAGAAACAAAAGCAATGCAGAGGCAAAGGGAATGGTCACCCATGATCACCACGAAGACGAATGCGGGTATAAGAGTGCAGAGGATCACAAAACTGCATGGTACATATGTATTTATATCATTGTGCATCAACGATTATGCATATCTACGTTAATAGGAAACTAAACTATTTTTGTTGAAGCAGTTTCACATCCAATAAGAGTATGAATTTGCACCAAGTTACTCCCTCAGAGATTATGACGATTGTGGTAATTTTCATCCTTCCTATTTGTTCCGTTAAGCACTTGCTTTTTGTTATTGTTGCAACAAAATTGGATGTTGAATTTGGTTCCAGGAGGAGAAGAGTGATCATAAACTCAATAACGAAGAGGAGAACCAGACCTGCTTTCATCAACAGGAGATTGCGTTCTCTGACTGTTCACACCCTGAAAGTGCATCATCTTCCAATGACACTGGGGTTGCGGAAGATTGCACCATGTCACTGTTTAATAGCCCCAATGATGGCCATTCACATGGCCTCAAATCCACTGAAACAGAATCTGACAAGGACAGTGATATCAACGAGGGGGAAGATGATGATGATGATGATGATGGTGTTTTAGGGAGTGATGAAGAGGAGGAGGAAGAAGAGAGCTCGAAGGCAACAGGGTGCACCTCCTTCGATTACAATGATGAACCGGTTTGGCCTGCAGAGCTGATACCGGAGGAAGACTTCAAGGGAGAAAACTATTGTCATGGCCAAGTTTGCAGTGACTGTGATGGTGATGCCTCCGATTATGCTGAGAATGAGAGAGCCATGAAGTTATCAAACGATGTTACTTTCAAAGGAACAGCAAAAGCAAATCTGTGTTTGGAGCTGAATGAAGAACCTTCGGTACTCAAAAACTGGATTGTTCCCACCATTTTGCTAGCCTTGTTTTTCATCGTACTTTTTCTGACCCGACAAGAATCGATTTTTGTTCTCGATGAGGCTGAGTCTGTAGTATAGACTAGTTGTCCCATGAAGTAGATTTCGGATCCTATATATGTTTATGTCTTATGAATTAGAACCATATGAACTTTACAGTTTACACGATCTTTGTATCTATTTTGAGAACCCATATTTCAATCAGTTATAACAATAATACAGGTTAGTCAAAGTGAACATGTTAACAAAGGAAAAAGAAAATGGAATTCTTATTAATGTTAGGAACCTTATTAATCCCACTTATATAACGCAATTATTTTATTTATAGCATATTGGCCTTGTAATTTGAGAGATAAGACAAGTTAAAAAAGACTTTGTAACAACTAACAAGACATCTCCAGCAACTAACTAGTAAAATCTAAATACTCGTATTTTTTCTGCACAACTACATTTACAGTTTTGTATATACTCCTTTATCCTATCACTCTTTTTTCTATATACAACCGCCTTGAGTTTCTAGTCTTTAGCTCAATTGGCTGCTGCCGGTTTATTGGGTTAGCGAGTTGGAACAAATTTATGTATGAAACAAAAATTTAGACACATAATAATGCCTTCCTTGATGCGAACAAAACTTAAAGTTCCCTGATATAGTCTTGCAATGCTTGAACTAGCACTCGAGAACAGCATTGTCTTCCACCAAGCTCGGCCAGCTGCAACCGGTAGACCACCCTAAAACGCCTAATATATGATCCACCATAGAGCAAGCATTCACCTGAGAAATAACTTAACTGTTAGTTGACCTAAGTTTCATTTAATTAGAAAGAAAAATCATGAATTAAGTACTGAGCATAATGGTGACATGGTACAGTACCAAGTTTTCCAAGTTTCCTTCTATGTGAAATAACATGACACCCATTCCTCTTCCTCCATCAATCTCAGCCTGGTCATTTGATAAGTCAAGTGTTACGTATATGCCAAAATAAAATCGAACGAGTGTGATGTAAAATACATGTTATGTTATTTCAGTATAGTGTGATTGCTGGGACTTCGTTTAACCACTCAC
This sequence comes from Arachis ipaensis, assembly GCF_000816755.2. NCBI lineage: Eukaryota > Viridiplantae > Streptophyta > Magnoliopsida > Fabales > Fabaceae > Arachis > Arachis ipaensis. The sequence goes on along the minus strand of NC_029790.2, from coordinate 8,385,919 downwards.
CATACAAGAACATATGGCTATGCCTGCTGTGGCCAATGCTGTTGTGACCTCGGCCATCATGCCTGAAATATTTGGTTGACAGGTTACCAATGAGGGATTTTTACTAGAAGGAATCAAGATAACAGCTAATAATACATATTCATTTCATCATTGTAACTTCATGCCATATTCTGAATCAATAGCTCTGGATGATCAAAGATTAAATATGAAAAACACGTATTATGTTTAGAGTTTTTCATCATACCGACTCAGTCCTGCAAAGCATATAGTCTAACAAAAATGCTTACTAGTAAGTATCATGCTGATCCCAGGAATGAAATTAATCAACATTATTGGAATAGTAAGGTTACCTCTTCGGTCTATGCATACCACACACAACCATTGGATGGAGTGCCCCTCAATATTGTGCCAAGTAGCAATTTTCTGAGCTTGCCAACTTTCTAAACCTGGCAGGACTTCCTTATATCTTGGAACGGTAGCTTGAATTATCTTGGCCAAATTGTTTCCCTCATTCAACATCTGTTCTTTGCCATTCAAGCTTACATGATGCACGTGCTTGTTATGTTTTCCGTTTACCTTGGGGGACCAAACACTTCCATTCTTACTTTGGGGGAGAAGCCGATTCCTTTCTGGAGTTGTTATTTCCACTCCATTCACAAACATTTTTCCCCACGTTGGTCTACAACCATTTGAACCATGTGACAGTTCTTCAGATTCACTTTCTCCTTCAGAATCAGTGACAAAGTCATTGACTGCTTCCGTTGTGATGTCAGAAGCAGAACGTGCGGCTTGCTCCCTAAGGAACTAGACAACATAAAATGTTTAGTTAGAGCACAACCTTTGTTCTAGTCTAAATGACTCAGGCACTACATCCGTTTTATGAGACTATACCTTCATTATTTTGTGCCTTGCACTACGGGTTTTAGCATGTTGCAACCATTGCTTATGCCTCTGAAAAGCTGATTTGCTGGAAAGTGCCTGTAACAAAAAACTATGAGCTCCAATGATGCTAAAAGGGTAACATGCAGTAACAGTGACTGATCAATGTTACAAGTTTTCCAGTGGGTATAAACAACCGATCAATGTCATGGAGGAAAGTCAAAACATAAAAATTATGGATAAAATTTGTATAAGCATACATTTTTTTCTTCCTTATGATGCATAGGAGATACAGAAGACAGGCTTAAAAAATGAATCCAAAACTTGAACCACAGATACTTAAATATACAATTAAGCCAACATGGCACATTATCTTCCCTTTCCACAATTCCCTATTCAAAATATAATTACTTTCCTATCACAGAAAATATGTCAAACAGTAATGACAAATAAATAGGGTGAGTTGAATAGCACGCACATTATATGTGATTATCTCCACTACTTCTGCATTTGCAAGTACACGTGCAGGAGAAACAAGATTACCATTGACCTGTATTGACACCATAAGGATTGCTAATATTAACAATGGTATAAAACATCTTATTTTATTATGTCTTTTCCTGATTAACACTTGATTTAAATTATCACAAAAAATGAGGAGTTTGATACCTTTGCAGCTACCATCTTGTTACCAATTTCAGTGTGTATCATATAAGCATAGTCAATGACAGTAGCACCTTGAGGAAGATTTTTAATCTGCATAAGATATGCATCAAGAATCCGATGAAAATATTCTGATACTAGCTTCTTAATTATATGTTTCAATGAATTGACGGAGAAAAAAGAAGGGGAGAAAAAAGGAAGTTGTATTGCATGTCACATAGCCCATCCTTACCTCTCCCCTGGGTGTAAACACAAAGACACGACTTCCCAACAGATCTCTTGTAATTGTGTCTACAAACTCCCTGGAACTCATGTTGCCAACAAACTCTTCTTGCCACTCTCTAATTGCATTGAGCCAGCCAATCTGTACGGAAAAAATACTTCGTTTATTAAACAACCAAGTATCAAAATTTTACCCCTTTTTTGGTGCAAAGTCAAGGTTACCATTAATAAACTTTCTAATCAAGTTTATTTCTATCACAATCTGTCAGGAACAGATAGCATACTCTGAGTGCAATGTTGGCATTATTAAGACACACAGTCTTCCCTCTTGCACTTTTACTATTAGGCAATGCACTTCCAACCAAGCCAGTGATAAATTCTCTCCCACTATAATGAGCAGCAATGCCCCTTTCAGCTATCAAATCCATTTCTTCTGTTCTAATCTGCAGGGGTAAAAGAATTAAAAATTAAAAAAATCAGGACAAACAGAAAATCCTGTGATGCACTTCACGTGGATCAGGTAGAGCTCTATATACAATTAGTTGGAGAAAATGGAATTTGCAAAGATGAAATTAAATATGGAAACCCCAAAAAATTCAACATTACCTGGACTTCTAGCCTAAACATGCTCTCATACAAAAACGGAATCACAGTTGTATGAAGACTCTGGTAGCCATTGGGTTTTGGGGTTGCAATGTAATCCTTCACCTATGAAAAAAACATAGCAAATAGTTCTCACCAGTCAATGAAAATTTGTTTCTCTTAAAAGTAGTACTTTCTACCCTCAAATAGAGTTAAGAGAGTAGTACACATACAGATCTAGGAATAGGGGTCCAGATTCCATGGACCAAACCCAGAACATGATAGCAAATCTGCATAAGATGAGAAGATCAGATAAGGTCTTCTGAAATGTTAAGAAATAAGGTGGACCAAGTTGAAAACTGTTCGTTAGACCGGGTCTGGAACGGGTCGGGTTCTGCGTGAGTGGAGGGTTGGGAGGACTCGCTGGGAGCAAGGTACGTCACTCACACTAAACCTAGCCGCCACCTTTTTTGTACGGCTTCTGACTTGAGCATCGGAGTCCTTTTTGCAGGTGGCACCCTTCACACATCGTCAGCTCGGAAGCACCCCGTTCTCACCTTGCTCCCAGCGAGTCCTCCCAACCCTCCACTCTCACGCAGAACCCGACCCGTTCCAGACCCGGTCTAACGAACAAAAACAATTATGTCCATGAACATGGTGTATTGGTTACCTGCTGTGCATTGCATAAAGGACCAACCCCAAGGCATGGCTTTGGTTTAATGATGATACGAAGCTGGTCAAAATAAACAGTTAATACTTCAGAAGACTAAATTTTTAACTGAATTCTTCATAACACATTAATCTTTTCAATTTTCAAGTATGTATCATAGCAAACCTGTGCAATTTGGTTAATCTCATTGATTGATCCCTTTGATTTGAGAACAGCCTTATAGACACTGCAGGTGACCAGGCATATTTCTTAATGAATTGCAAGAGAAGTAAGCTAAAGTACAACACAAAACACATATTATCTAGAAGCACTTAAGTTGTAAATAGAGAACTATAAAGGAAACATATAAAATGTGGACAATGTCAAAATGGATCAGCCAACATGAAAAGGGGGAAATAACAAAACAGTGGTGCTGGTGCTGAGTTTTAACCTGTAAGGCTCTTTGCACACCGCACGGACTTCTGTCTTAATAGTCAGAAGGTCCAAGAACTGATCGTCTTGGATTTTCTTCACCAATATTTTGTTTGCCTGTTAAGAAAGGGGGAATTCTTTTCTAATAAATGGACACAGCATGAAGTTATAATTTTCTACTTTCTATTTAAACACAAATTTAAGATAGGCAGAGCAGTATTACCTCCATAAGTTCTTTCTCATGTTCTTTGTATAGGTCAGCAACTCTCCTCTTGACTTTAGCATAATCTTCAGCATTTGTGTACATAAATGAAAGATTTTCTAGTTCCGACTGCATATGAAAATGCATAATGATGAATTATGGTAAGCAAGATTAACCCTCATGTTATGAAAAATATAGACGTATTATAGTAAACTTCAAGATTAGTAGTCTCTTTTGTGAGTTCTAGTCTAATATAACTATATGAGGTCTTGTGATAAAAACATTAATGCTAGCTCCCTGTGGCAATGCATGCATACCTTAATTTGATACATCCCAAGCAACTTTGCCAAGGGGGCAAAAACCTGTAATGTCTCCATTGCAATGCTAGCCTATATAAAAATAGTAGTGTCAGAAAAGCAACTCAGGGCCAAGCTTAGTCTTAATTCTTAAAACATTTGATACAACACAGAAGCATAAATTAATAATACTGCTATAATTTTAATGACATAAACATTCATAGGTTGTAGGGCATATTCAGAGCTATCAACATTGTGTAAACTCTTTACAATATCAATAAATAATAAGTGAATGCAGTAAAGGCAATTCAAGGATAAAGATGGATCTTCATAAACAATCAACTTCAGGCCACAGCTACTCAGAAGAAAATAAAGATTGTCATAAACAATCAAATTCTTGTTCAGTTTCAAGCAATTGAATATTAGAATAAAAGTGGCCTAAATGGATATACGAATTGTAGTGTCAAAGTTAGAAGATAAAAAATGCGCTGACCTGTTTATGTGGAGGCATATGAGATAGAGTGCGCATGTTATGTAACCGGTCTGCTAATTTGACAATAATAACCCGAACCTGCAATGACATCCATCAGTTGTCAAATTGATTTCAAGCTGTGACATAGAATACACTGGGAATAGACAAGCGCCTATTTATGTAGAAGAGTTCACCTCCTCTGTCATGGCTAGAAACATTTGCCGAAGATCCTCTGCTTTTACGTCTTGAACAGAATCATTTTCATTCTTATACTTCAATTTTCCTAGCTTTGACACCTAGTTAGGGCATATAAGATAATAGGCACCCAATTCATTTGGAAATTCATGGACATTTCATAAATACTTTAAAATCAAGAATCAGTACCTTGGTTTCTCCTTCCACAATGTGGCGTACAGTAGCACCAAACTCATCCTCAATCTTTTCAAAAGTAACAAGATTTGTATCCTCAACTGTGTCATGAAGTAACCCAGCTACCACCGATTCCCAGTCAAGTTCCTGGTACGTAGTTGGATCCATAATAAACATTAATTTGTCATATACACTTACTTAACAGAAGAAGTAGCATTTCTGCACAACTTACAAGTTCTCCAAGAATACGTGCAACCTCAACTGGATGAATGATGAAAGGTTCACCACTGCGTCTTTTCTGACCATCATGAGCTTCAAACGCCAACTGTAACAACAAGGAATAAGACAGACAAAATTAAAATGTAAATCCTACTAACTTGAAGAGGTTTTTTTCTGAGAAAACATTTTTAAGATTGCTTACCATAAGGGCATTATGAACTAATTCTAGTTCTTTAGGGGATAGGTATGAGATCGCAGGTTTAAGATCCTGCAGCAATCAAATGGAATATATTAGGTCTCAAACACAAGCAAAGGGGATGTTGTTGTTCGAAGAATCATAACCAACATTAGACATTCCAGGTTCACTAGAACATTGTACCTCCCACAAACTTTCAGGGGTAACATCATTGGCAGTATCCAATGAGAAGGCTGACGAACTACGTAACTGCCATCTTCTACTAGCAACTTGAGACAAGATAGATTTAGAGAATCCTTCAAGAAGTATGATATCAAGCGCTCCGTCTGGATGTGAACTAACTATACTAAAGGCTTTGCATTCCTACCAATGTTCAAGATTGACAGGTAAGATAATCAACAACGATGCTGATATTTAAATGACACATAAAATTACAACACCAATATTAACTGTTTTGCCTTATACAGAGTGCCGGAAAAAAGGTCATAATGAATTAATAACCTTCTCCTCCCACCCAAATAAATGGGAGGCGAAGTAATGCATCAATTAATTGCATTCTACAGCCTAATAATCCCGACATGAGTCGAAATGGCAGCACTCACACAAAGCTGGACGCAAAAACGCCAAGGGAAACTGCAAAAACTTACAAAATTATACCGGTTCCTTCTCCCATTTCGCTGCCGGGACATGGACGAAGACTGATGAGGATGAGCCGTGCTCGCAAGAAATCCAGTAAGGACCCTTGGAGCTTTCCAGGCACACGACAGAAGATTACAATCATATCTTCCACCCCCTTCCCATCTCCACTGCTTGCACACATTCACACATTCTAAAGAAACTGCAAGACACACAAGAAACAATACAAGCTCGGTCAAGAAGCACATGTCGAAATTTCCGCTTCAAAATAATCATCAAGAGTTCAAACAAACAGAAAGGAACATTCACTAAGCTACCAGAAAAAGAAAGAGAATTCAAGAACAACAAAAAGTTGAACCTAGGCATTATTAGGTAAGTAACATAGTTAAGGCCGCAAAAGTTGCAGGATTTGTTGGCATTTATCGCCGGAATTGAGACACATGCACATGGAGTATCCAAAGAGCCAAGAACAAAGATGGCAACTTTAACACAATTATTATTATTACCGTGAACTAAACGGTGGCATTTGTTTTCTGCCTTCTATCGTTCTTATTGATAAGCAAAGCAAAGGAAATTAAATGAAGGGAAACCAAGCGTACCTGACATGGAAGAAGCAGATGCCATGTTGTGTTGAGAAAGCGCAGTCTCATTGAGAATTGAGTAGGACGAGCTCGATACGAAGTGAGGTGAATCGGAAGCGACACAATGATGGGGTCATTGAATTTCGGAGCAGAAGAGGAGGAGGAAGAAGAAAGAGGAAGAGGGAGTGAGTGGATGAGCAGAATTGGAAGGAGGCGAAGGAAAGAAGGAAGATAACAGAGAGAGAGAGAGAGAGAGAGAGAAAGCTGAGAGGTGAGAGCAGATAAACCAGTTGAGCTGAGCTGAGGCCACACAATAATACCCTTTTTCGTACCACCAGATATTTCTCTCCTCCCCTTCATTTCCCTTCTCGATGTGGTATCTAGCTCGGGTGGTTCAAACCGGAATGCGAATACTATAGCCGCAGCAGCCGGGTCGAGCTCGAGACCTGCTGTTGCTTCGTCCTCTGCTCCTGTGTATGAGCCACCGATGCAGCCTGTTGCGTCCCCTTCACGCACTGGCATGCTGTGCTTATTCACGACTTACGTGGCAGCCTTACGTCCACGAGGTCTATCGCCTGAGTTCCGTTTTCGGTGTCTATCAGATGGGATTTACACCACCCATTCCAGAGGGTTTCTGGCCACCTTATGCAGGGCCAACCGTTATACCGGATCCGAATATGAGGCGTGCGCGGGAGGGTCGTCCTAGATCCACAAGAATCCGCACCAACATGGATGAAGCAGATCCGAACCGGCCAAAGAGATGTGGCCTCTGCAGGCAGCCAGGTCACACCAGGCGTAGTTGTCCACAAGGCGCAGGCCCCAGCGGGACTGCTGGAAATCAATAGGAGATTTCTTAATCTATTAGCACTTGTCTTCTACTTCAGTTAGCAACCATTGTGGTCCTTTGTACTAAGTTGTTTCCTATTAGTAATGAAACTTGTTATTCGTACCAAAAATTTCTGCTGAATATGTTTTAAATGATTGAAATTAGTATCTAAAACAAACAACATTACCGCGAGGGATGACTCATAATGAATAACATAACATCAAACTATATAACATAACAGAAAAGTAGAAGACATCATAGTAAATGACATAACAAAACAACAAAGTACATACCATAACATCAAATAACATAACTACAACGTACATACCATAACAATGATAACCAACCAATAAGGTACACAATATAAATATAACAACATGACATACACCACTATCCATAAATCATCTAAATAGGTGCGATCCAGTGCCGCAACGGCGTGGCACCCGTGTCCGGAAACTCCTCCGTATAAGTGGTTCCTCATCCTCAATAGACTCGTCGCTGTCATCCGGAACTGGCTGTCTCGGGGTCACAGGCGCAGCATGCACGGGTCTGGATGATGACGGGCCGGCAACTGAACGTGACCCAATAGTCTGGGCCGATGCTGGGGTCCCACCCATGGCAAAAGGATGCGGGGGAGCTGCCGTGGCAGGCTCGTTCAGATCTACATCCAGGGGTGCCTGTGTCCCTGTCGTCTGAACCCGTCCGGCTGCAGCCTCATCCTCCTGCATGATGGTCCGGATATCATCAAGGAAATGCGGTCCACCAAACTCGGCCACAATGCCATCACTAGCAAGCAAGTCTCCAAACATCGAGCCCGGACTAACCCATGGAGTACTCTCCTGCAGGGTATGATCATCACCGGGAACACCTACGAAGTAATCTCCAAGACCTCCACCACCAAGCCCAGCATCAGTGTGAGTCGTCCGATCTCCCATACCAGATCCACGCGATCCACCCTCATGCCCGCCCTGATGGGCCCTATCAACCCCCGCAACATCACCTCCCATAGGCATCTGGGCACCCTCTCTAGCAGCACCCACTCTCCTCCTGCCTCCACGACCACGAACTCTCCCCCCACCCCTAACTGGGGGGTCGACGTCATCCATAGCAAGATCCACCCCGACCCACTCCCGCTGGCTACGACGTGTCCCAACTCGTGCTCTCCGCTCAATACGACGTCGGTCGGGAACGTCCTCGACCCGGTCCATATCTGGAAGTCGACCTGCACCCCTCTGCGTAGCCTCATCTGGAATAGGAATACCTCTCGGATCCCCCAATAACATCTCCGGCGACAAAAACCTCTTTCCGTGCTGATACCACCATGTCAAGAAATCGTGTGACGGACCGGGGTCGGGGACGATGTCAAACTGTAGAATGTGCTCCGCACGCTCCTGAAGCGTAATGGTGCACTCTCCGAACGTAATCTCCGTCCACTGGCAACCCCAGCTGGTATGCGACGTCCTGAAGCGTGATGGTGCACTCTCCGAACGGCATGTGGAAGGTGTGCGTCTCAGGCCGCCACCTCTCCCACCTCTCGAATTCGAATCAACTTGATTCGAATTACTATGGAAATCCGTTTTAACCCTAATTCGAATCAACTAGATTCGAACCTCTCTAAAGTGAACTTCTCCTAGTAATTCGAATTAACTAAATTCGAAATAGGTTATTTTAATTCGATACGTATTGATTCGAATTACATGATTTTTTGGATATCTATAATTCGAATCATATTGATTCGAATTACGTTCATTTGTTGCATGGGGATAATTCGAATTATATAAATTCGAATTACTTGAGAGTATAATTCGAATCTTATTGATTCGAATTATATAATAATTCGTCCTGGTTGATTTACGTATGGATTTCTGGTTTGGCTGATTTTGGTAATTTTGAGCTCTCCTTGGTATATTTGAGTTTTTTACCCTATTATTTTTACATGTTTTGTCAAAATAATCAAATTTGCAACGGATAAATAATAAATATATTAGACAAATAATCAAATTTATTTATAATAATATAATTATACAAAACTCTTAACTAATTTTATATTTTTATTACATATATTTATTAGATAACATATAATCAATCAACAAAGAATCATATATAAACTTCTCCAGAGGCATGTTTTGTTACAACGCGTTGGGTTTAATCCGTTTAATATTCTTGTTAGTTATCTGCTAGATTATTGTATGATTCATTTCATCAATCATTAAATGATCTATCTTCAGTAAAGAAAAATAAAAAGTAAACGAAATATACATGTTCAACTAATGATATGACTTTATAATTCAAATCACAATTTTCTTTCAAATAATAATCTTAGACCTTTTTAAATGAAACACCAAACGCATATAACCGTTTGAAGTTCGTAACCTAATCCATGCCCACATCAATATGTGACATTGTGATGTGAGGGGAAAAGAAAAGCATATGCCATGGTGAGGGATAGATCCCTTCATTTGTTACAAGCTGTCAGTATTTTTTAGGTGCATATTATTTATTTATTAGCTGTTTTATGAATTTAAAATACTTTAAATAAATCACTAGAATAACACGTTTAAAAAATAATGGCTGATACAGTTTCTATCAAATAATAATAATTGTTACATTAATATTTGAATTTTTATAATAATTTAATCTGATTTCAAGCCCAAAAACGAAGAAGAAGAAAGAATAAATGACTCTTAAATTAGTGTTTGAAAAAGATTAACAAAAATATGGAAGCAGCATGTGTTAGGTAGGTAGTGGTACAAATGTACAGTGACAAACAAGTGAGCACTCTGAGACAGGATCAAGATCCCAAAGAAAACTTCCTAGCGACATTAATGATTCCGAGATTTAAAAAACCAAATTAAAAAAAAAAATTGCAGTATCGAAAACTTTATTCAATCATTAGATGGTGTTAATGTGTGATAAAGTCATAAAGAACAAAAGTGTAAAATGATGACAGACTTTATGCAGAGATTCGAAATTGGCATTTCGGCTTGTGTTTGATACTTTGATCTTCCAAGCTAAGGCAATGAGAGAAATGATTAAATGAATATTTTTAGATATGATTTGGGGTGTGAGTTATGATGGGATATGATGATTACGGGTGATTTACACTATTATGACGGCGTTGCTTTTTTGGAATTTTGGGGGAAGAAATCGGAGGCACCGATTTGAGGAGGAAGGAATCGGTGCCACCGATTTGTGTGAGGGAGAGGCTAAGGGGTATTAAATCGGTGCCACCGATTTGTGGGTGCTGGAAGACGTTAGCTAAGAGTGCAGTAATCGGTCCCACCGATTTCCGTCCCACCCATCGGTGCCACCGATTTTTTTATCAACGCCGTCACAGCTCCGTCAAACACCCCAAAACCCCATAACGCTGCGAAACACCAGCACCTTTCCCATATCAAAATTAAAAAACTCTACACCATCACTGTAGCGGTTATTTCTCTGGGGAGCTCATTTTAGGTGATCTGTACTTTAGCATACATCTTGTATATAGATACAATATACATACATCGGAAAATAATTAATAATATTCTTTTATTTTGTTGTTTTGATAGTTAATAACTTCGGGTACTAGTCAATCTAGCACTGCTAGATATTTTTTTATTTTGGTATTCTAGCACTGCTATATATATTTCCTCTCAAGTCTCAACCAATGAAATCAATCTACTTTCCTGTCAAACAAAAAATCGGGTACTAGGATTTATAAAGGGCTGTTAGTTTTCGGTCAGAAAAAGGACTGCTTTGTGGGGCTTCATTTGTCTCAATTTTTGTTTATAGGCTTTATGGGTCCCTCTCTGTAGACCAAAACCTTAAACGGAATCCAAAGGTTTCAGATCCCGGCCAATTATCGGCCCAATTGGTTCAGCCCACCCCAACCAGTTGCCACACGCACCCGTACACTTCCAATAGCCGAATGACTTGAGCCCTTTCACCTTCTTTCTCTATTCATTTTCGTTTTCCAATCAAATAAAACAGCATTTTAGAACACCCCAACTTTACNTTCTATTTAAGGATCTGCGTCTGCTACGCCAGGGACAAGCCACAGCAACCGGCGGTGAAGAGGCAGCGACATCGAATACCTAGTCCAGAGTGTATGGTTTCCTTCGATTGTGGTATGTCGGGTCGGTTCCAAAGCGGGTTGTGCCATGGTCCGGTCCTTATCTGGCCTGGTCCGAACAAAAAAAGATTTTGTAATGAATTAATAGATGGTTATATGCATAATTCGAAATTGGGTTAATAAATGAGGAGTGCTGGTCAGATTTTTGGATTTGTAATAATTAAGTAGTCATTAGTGATATTTTAATGGTGTAAAATTTTATTCAATAATATAAGATTTTTTTTTTTTACTGTTACATGCTTGACTAAAATTTAATAAAATTGTTGATCCCTAATTTTTTTTTTAATAAATTATTATATATACAATACAATTTTAACTCTAAACACTTCCTTTAACACACAGAGTGATTAGTCCAACACAAATTGATTCCTTTTGCACATACTTTGACTGATTAAAAATTTAAAATAAGTTTAGATGTTGGTTAACAAGTGAGAGTGGCAAACGGGTCTTTGAGTGGAAGTTGAGGAGACGTTGGGAGGTGCGTTTTGAGGTTATCTAATGGAGTTGCCGATTGGTTGGCCAAGAGAGGGTCTCCTGCGAATGAGGATTGAGGAAGATTTTGTGTGGTTTCAGCCTCCTGCTGCAGGGATTCTATTGCTATTGTCAGAGCGTGGATAATACTCTGCATCTTGGCTCGTTTCTTTCTTTGTTTTTTTCTCTCCTGTCTTTTTCTTTTTTTCATTGCTGTTCAACAACAAAAAAAATTGACAAAAAATACTATAAAGAAAGATAGGCCATTAATAATAATAATAATAAGTTACATAGCTAACAATTCTAAGTCAATATAAGAGAAGTAAGAAAATTAACTAATTATGTATGTTATTTTTCTTGCTTTGTGTTCAACTCCTTTGTATGTGTGCACGCCTTTGGAATTAGATTTGTCAAATTAAATTGTGATGGAAGTATTTTTAAAGATGTTGGAAGAGTTGAATTTAAATGTCTTATTAGAAATTGTGATGGTAATTTATTGAGAAAATTAGTATATTGAGAGTTGAATTCTTTAATATTTTCAAGGGGTTAATCATGCTTTAGGAGGTTTAGTTCAAAAATATCATCTGCAAAATTGGTATTCTTTCTAACTAATGATTAGAAAGTGTTAGATGATAATAAAAAGAAAATTTCTATAAAATAAATGTTGAATTAAAGCAGCTAAATTTGTTTTGATCTGATTAAAAAGAAGCTAATAACATTGTACTATTATAGACTTTATGAAAAAAAATTAGGTGCTTAATCATATTTAAAAACCAAATTTTTATTTCTCTTTGATTTTTGCTGCTTTCCTTTTTCTTTTCTCTTGTATCTTTGTTCACAATATTAATAGTCTACTTGCTCATTCCTAGGATGTTGATTATTTTAAGATGAGTAAAGTATCATTTTTATCCCCAATGTTTGGGATAAATTTTAAAGTTGTCCTAAGGATGTGTTTGTTTTCAAAGACAAGACTGACATTGAGACAGAGACAATAGGACAGAGACACTAAAAGTTATTGTTTGTATATTGTGTTTGGATATGATGTACAGTAGCGTTTGGTGGAGAGACAGAGACGGAAAGACTGAGACTGAGAGACAGAGACTAAGAGACAGGGATTGAAATAAATCTCAGTATTCTGTTTGGTGTAAAATGGGAGACAGGAATTGAAACAAGAATAAAACTCTAATTTAATTTGCACAAAGGGTAAAATTGGAATTAATTAATTGAAATGAAAGTATTTTAGGTATAAAATGTTATTAAAGTTTCAGTCTCCATCTCTAAAAATTTCAGTCCCCTGTGTCCCTACTTTTTGGAGGTACTAAAATACTGAAATTTTAGAGACAGAGACAGAAATTTTAGTACCAGTCTCTGAACTAACAAACACGATACTGAGTCTCAGTCTCTCAGTCTCTGTCTCAGTACCTCAAAACAAACGCTACCTAATGTAATGTCCAGTATTATGTTTGGATACACATGGACAAGATTAAAATATTATATAAAATGACTAAAATAACCATATGATTCCAAATTTTCTATATCAAGTACAAACTAATTTAATAGAGAATGAGAGTACGTAGGAGTACAGACGAAACTTGAAAAAATGTTTGAAGAGACCAAAAATTTTAATAAAAAAAATATAATAATATTTATTTTTCAAAAGTTTTAAGACTAATTATAGGAAAAATAAGAAGGGATAATAGTAGAATAATAAAAAATATCTATGGACAAAAAGGAAAATAAAATTTATAAAAAAGTTTATGTCCACTCTTTCAAATTCCGTGTCCATCATTATCCTTCGTAAAAGAGTGAATACAAAAATATAAAAAATTGTCTTGGAGACAATGTGTTCTGTGTCCATGTCTCTACTTCCAAATACATTTTCCATGTCTCGGTGTCTTATCTCCAAAAACAAATGGCCTAACATTTTAATCGTCATATTTAAATCCCTAACGTTTCAAAAATATTTAAAATTGTCTCAATTTTGTTAACGGATCCTAATGGGAGGACAACATTGAGTCAATTTTAAAACATTAGTAACTTAAATAGAATGATTGAAACGTCAAAGACAACTTTAAAATTTACCTCAAACATTAAGGACAAAAATAATACTTTACTCTTTTAAAATTAAAAAAACAAGTGTAGCTAGTAGCCTAGTAGCATGGAGTCATATTAAACAATTGTGGCACAGAGAGTTGCCAAGTTGAAACAACGATGGGCATATATACCAAAGCAAAATGGATAAGATCGTGGAGAATATACCAGAAGCAGCACATCACGGAACAGTAGTAGTTGGATTCAGTATGCTAATTAATGAGATCAAAGAAAGCCAAATTCAAGTCAAATTCTTGGTGCTTGCCCCATATAGTGCATACCCGTGCTATCAAATTGATTCTATGATGTCTATTGGTAATCATGAACCAAAGAAACCAATAAAACGAGCACAATGTTTCTCAAAAGTAAGGATAAGATGTAAAGGATTTTTTTAGTTTTGCTTTTCGGATTGTTTATTGGATAACTCATTGCTCTTGATGGCTAAAGAACATACAATAGACACATAATGAACAATTGCCGTTTTCTATGGGTTTGGTTTGATGACCTAATGTGGTATTTGTCTTTTATTCAATTTATGTAAACTTTAGTTGCTTTAAGGAATGACTCTATTTTTTTATTTTTTTGGTAGTTAATGACTATTTTATTTGTTCTCTCTCTTTTTACATAATGTTTTTTGTTTCGGCCGAGTCCAACAAGGGTCGGAGGTCCATTCCACAGACCGATGACCCGACGGGTACTCGACCCGTACACAGATGACCCGCACCTCACTTCATATTTTACGGGAAATCTGAATATTTGGCAGAAGCTTCAAAAAAAAAAATGGGTCCAAGATAAAGGGTCCACCTGAATACAGACTATAAATGGGGAGGGATTTCCCCAGAGATACGTCCCCTTTCTTAATCTAATTGGCCGCCTCTTAGTACGGACGCAAACTTAAGCATCAGAGTGTCCTTGTAGGTGGCCTCACCCGTCAATCCATCGATGATTCGGACAATAGTCTCTCCTTGAAACTCGCGCTTAGGTCCAGATCCTTACACCTCATTGCTCCAATCTTGACCTCACTCGATCCAACATTTACCCGAGCAACCGAACATTGGTGCCGTTTGTGGGGACCTGGCGAGAGTATGTAGCTCTTTCCTCACATAGAGGAAGTACGAGAGGAGGGGGGAGCCCGCTTGAGAAGTAGGGTAAGCTCCGCAGCCTCTTCTCAAGAATGCTCGAGACCACCGTGCCGTCGGGACGACCCCCTCCAAATCTCCCGAGGGACGCCCGTTTGGTGGTACAGGCGATGACAACTCAAAGATCATGCAGGGACTCCAACACTAAGTGCAAAACTTGGAAAGAGAGCTAGCAGCGAGTGACCGCTACCGTCCCAAGCACAGCAAAGACTCTTGTCCGAGTTTGTCTCGCACCCGCTCTCTGACCAAGAGGTCAGAAGACCGTGGAAGGATTCCTAGGAGGAACAACGAACGAAGACAAGCTGATGCTCGATCTCACTCCTACACCCACAATAGATCGAAAAACCGTGGGGAGACCAGGAGAGACAGTGGAAAGAAATGATGGGACCCCATCATTATGGGTGCAACCCCTTTCCACCCTTCGATCCTCAAGGTCCAGCTACCGAAAAACTTATACAAGCCTACGAACACGAGGTATGACGGGACGAAAAATTCCCAGGAACATCTGACGGCCTTTGAGGCCAGAATGAACCTGGAGGGTGTCGGTGACGCTGTCTGGTGTCGGGCTTTCCCAGTAACCCTGGCAAGTCCAGCGATACGGTGATTTAACGCGCTACCGCAAGAGTCTATTACGGTCTTCGCGGACATCTCACAGAGGTTCTTAGCGCTGTTCACCACACGGATAGCCAAAGCCAAGCACCCGATCAACTTGTTGGGGGTCACACAACGTGTTGGCGTAGGGGTGCACAGACCCGGCCCGGCCCGGTCCCGAACACTTTAGGGGCTAATTTGGTGTGATTTCATCGGGTTTAGGGTCGGGTAAGGGTCTCAAAAATAGACCCGGTCATTATTTCGGGTCGGGTCCGGGCCATAGCTCGGGTCACCCGAAGTCGGCCCGGTGGCCCGGTCATCATACACAATTAATATTTTGTGTTATTAGTGATGGATCATGGCTATTCTTATGTGGAATTTAAGTATTGTAAATCTTAATATTTTGTGTTATTAGTCATTATAAGACTATAAGTTAAGGTTTTATATTTAGAATGCATAAGACTTTAGAGTCCAGTGGCGGAGCTTAGTTCAGACAAGGGGGGCCATGGCCCTCCAAACTTTTTATAAAAAACTTAGTAGTATTTTTTCAAAAGATAAAAAATAGTTCAATTGACTTAAAATACTTTACTATGACTTAAAGTATCTAATAAGTTCAATAAACAACAATCTCTCTATCTTTAAGTTCAAATATAAAAAATTAAATATTTTTTATTTATTTAATTTAATTTTTTATATGATAAAAAATAATAAAATATTCAATAAGTATTAATATTATTGTATTGGTATAAATTGAAAAAAAAATTCAATAAATATTATAAATTTTAATATTTGTCCTTCTAACTTCTTCTTTACATATTTTACAGGATATATATTCAAATTTTTATATAAAATAATAATGAAAAATCAAAGAATTGATACATTTTTTAAGAGGAAGGCTAATATTTAAGAAGGAGAACATATAACTTTTACAATATCAGCACCTGTAGATAGTTCTTCTACTTTAATGAATTATGAAGAAAGTGAGATATAACCTTCAAAAGTTCAAAAAGTTACATCTGATGACTTTAATCTTAACTTTTTGGAACGAAATCTTGAAAAACGGCTTTAAATTTGGCAATATCACCCAAACCAGAGAGATGAGATTAGACGAGCTTATCTTAAATGGGGTATATCAAAAACATTTTGACAATTATTTTCTATTTAGCCCCCCAAAATTTTATGTCAAGTTCCGCCACTGCTTTAGACTAATGCATAATATTGTGTTATTTGTATTGATTTAAATATTTAGTATTATTAGACAATATTAGTATTGATTGTGGTTTTGCTTTAGTATTGATTGTGGTTATGCTTTAATTTTAAAGAAGGGTTGGTTCTTGTTATATTTTTCTAAGTGAATTTTACCATGTTAAATAATGGTTGGAGTCTTGGAAATTTGGATATTTTTACATGCTAGCTTACAAGAAAGTATCAACGTAATGTAATGTTAACGGCCCGATTTTTACCCGATTTTCACCTGGTATAATTGTGGCCCGAAAATGTATTGGTTTCATTGGGTTTAGGGTCGGGTTCGGGTCTAATAAATAGACCCGGTGTATATTTCGGGTCGGGTCTGGGTCACATCAAACCCGGCTTCACCCGACCCATGTGCACCCCTATGCTGGCGAGCCGACGAGGAAGTTCCTCGATCGGTTCAATGATGAATGTCTGGAAATTGATGGCTTGACGGACTCGGTAGCAAGCCTATTTCTAACAAACAACCTGTTGAATGAGGACTTTAGGAATCATCTCACTACTAAATCTGTCTGGACTATACAAGAAATTCAAAATGTGGCAAGGGAGTATATCAACGATGAAGAAGTTAGTCAAGTAGTGACCGCCATTAAGCGGCAGCCACCCAACCCACCGGCTACGAAAAAGCCAAACGAAATGCCGAAAGAGAAAACCTCAGGGAAGCCATTTAAGTCATTCTCCCAGGTGGGCAAATTTACTAACTATAACTCTCTCACGGCATTTATTGTGGAAGTTTACCAACAAATCGCAGATAAAAACATACTGTCGAAATCTCGGTAGCTGAAAGATAGGACAGGTGGAAACAAAAGTCTGTACTGTGACTATCACAAGGGTTTTGGCCACAAAATTCAGGTCTGATTTGATCTGAAGGATGCTTTGGAGCAGGCCATTTGGGAGGGCAAGCTGTCTGAGTTTTTGCAGTTCATACAAGAACCGAAGAGGAGAGAGCGAGAATGGCCCGAGGAGGGAGATTACTCTACTTAACAAACATACAACGAGATATAAATTATGCAGTAGGGAGATTAAGCCAATTTTTAGATTGTGCTACTGACAAGTACTTGGAGGCTGCTATAAGAGTGCTCTGATATTTAAAGGCAGATCCTGCATTGGACCTAATATTTGTATCAGACAGATTTAGAGCCATGTGATTTTTCGGATAGCAATTAGGGAGTATGTTCAGACACAAGAAGATCAACATCTAGGTATTATTTCTTCATGGGAACATCAATCATGTCATGAAAAAGTAAGAAGCAAAATACAGTCGCAGTTTTATCATGTGAGACAAGATATAGAGCTTTGGCTATGGCAACTCATGAGGCACAATGAATTACATACATTTTGGAGGATTTGCAGATCAAATTAGAGAAACCAATTGCTATTTACTGCGAAAGTTAATTAACATTGCATGTTGCAGCAAATTCTGTGTTTTACAAAAGAACGAAACGTATAGAAATAGATTGCTATATTGTTAGAGATAAATGACAAGAACAAGTGATAAAATTGTCACTAATTTCTACAATAAATCAAACAGCTAACATATTGACTAAAGTACTAACTCTTAATATGTTTTAGAAATATTATAACAAGTTTAGAATGCTAAGTGAAAATGATTCTGACTTGAGAGGAGATGTTACTTGAGTTGATATATCAGTTAACTATACATGTAGAATAATTTGTTTAATAGATATGTAGAAAATCTTATTAGTTGGTACAGTCAATACTAAGGAGAAATTAAGTAGGTTAGGCGTTATTGATCAGCATGATAGTGTGTGTGTTTTATGTAAAGAGGATGTTGAGAATTTTCACCACTTGTTTCTTCGTTGTCAGTTTACTTGGCAAGTGTGGTGTGTCTGGCTGTTTGACTATGGTAGATTGTGGGCTATCCCAGAGACTATTAAGCAACACTTTGAAAGTTGGACAACAGTGACTGTAAGAAAGGAAGAGCGAAATAGGTGGTTAATTAGATTCTTTGCTATCATTTGGCACATATGGATGAAAAGGAACAACGAAATCTTCAGGAATCAAGAGGTGGAATTTGCGGATGTCATTAATAGGTCGTTCATGAGTTACAAAGAGTGAAATAGAGTTGATCTTAATAGTTATTAATGACAATGTCGGAAATGACTATAGATTGATTTTGATTTCTGTTTACTCTGTTTGTACTGTCTTAATTTACCTTATTGTGTTGAACTCTTTACTTAAAAAAAAAAAAAAGTTTGGTGACTGTTCAGTTAGTTAAACAACTAAGCTGGACCTTGTAAGATGAAAACATCTTATATAATTAACTTTTATACATTTTGTAATGAAAAACTCAAGATAATAGAAACATGAATTACACGCTCTCTTTTGTTTGTTGAAAGTTGTGCGAAGTTCATCTTCTTCTCCTCCCTTAAACTCACCTTTTCAACAATCAGAAAGGGAATTTGTTATCCCGTTTAAATTCTAGAACTTTTAGTGTAAAACTATAATATTATATTATGAACTATAAATTATCTCTCAATTAAAACATTTTTTTTGCTAACAAGTCGACAACTACAGCTAATGGAATTCTTATCCATAATGCAAGAGGTCGCCGGCCAAGGTTAAGGATGTTTTCGTTATTTATCTCCAATATTTTTTTATTTTTTTATTTTTTGTCTGTGAAGTGTCTATTCGATGGGTTTATTGATGCACTGGCCAAGTATTTTAAAACAAATGTTTATTTAGCAGATGTATAGAATATACCTTCGTATTAGTAACATGATCTATTTGACTATAGTTGATACAGAAATTTGATTTAAGTAAAATAGTCCCATTCTCATCCATTTGTTAAAGACAATTTTTTTTTAATCTTTTTGAAAGTGACAATTTTCTAGGCACCAGCTTAAAGTAAGACTATATACCTCTATGTTAAAGTTTAAAAAGAGAATGAACTCTCAATTATTTTTTTTATTTGATAGTGTGATATTTTATTTAATATTTTTTAATTAAAATAAAAATATTAAATAATAAAAAATTATATTTTATTAAATAATTAAAAAATTAAAAATATATATTTTTATTTTAATATAAAATATATATTAAAATATAAAATATATATTAAAAATTTTCTTTATTCTTTTTCTCTCTCTTACGAAGATGTTAATAAATGAAGGGGCGCCACGTACACCACCTTGTCTCTCTCTCTCTATGAATACGATTCTCCTCTTACGATATAAACCCAGCTGAAACCAACACGTCGCAGATTACCATTCTTTCTTGCTTTTCTGCTTCCACAATCCATTATTCCATATTCCAAATTCTAATTTGTTCTTTTGTCTAAATTCCCTTGAAAGTTCTACAGTTCAGAACGAACGAACACACCGTCAATCACTCATCATCGTCGTCGTCATCATCATCATCATCATCATCACCACCACATCATGCCGAATCAACCTAAGCTCGGTCGAGTTCCCAGCATCAGAGACAGAGTTCAAGACACTCTCTCTGCTCACCGCAACGAACTCGTTTCTCTCCTCTCCAGGTTCCTCCCATTTCTTTTCACTTTTCTTATTTGATTCATACTTTATGCACCGCCCTGTTTCCTCTTACTATTCGTAGCTCTGTCATTTATGGTTCTTGCTTTGACAGGTATGTGGCTCAGGGGAAAGGGATTTTGCAACCTCATAGTTTGATCGATGAGCTTGAAAATATCCTTGGTGAGGATCAATCTACAGTGGAGCTTAAAAATGGTCCCTTTGGCGAAATCATCAAGTCTGCACAGGTCACTTTATCCCTTTCATTAAATGATACTTCCTTTTATACCCTTGTTTTAATCTCTCCGTATGTTATGTTTTCATGTCTCACATTTACAAAATAGAAAAATGCTTTGGACCCTGTATTACTATTGTATCATGATGCTAGACCCAGCTAAACAAACTTATTTACCTTGATAAACTCTAGGTAACAATTAAATTAACTGCATTGAAAGTTGTTGTTAGGTATGAATTTCATTTGGATTTGCTAACAGCTTTTTATGCTGTCATCCTAGCATTGTCATACAATTTGGAAAGGGAATAATATCACTAAATAGTATTGCTGGTTTTAGTTTACTTCACATATGTAGATTCAAATAGTATATGAAAAATTGAAGCGTTATATCTGTGACAGGAAGCCATAGTTTTGCCTCCCTTTGTGGCCATAGCAGTTCGTCCAAGACCTGGTGTGTGGGAATATGTCCGTGTTAATATATTTGAACTCAGTGTGGAGCAATTGAGTGTTTCTGAATATCTCAGCTTCAAGGAAGAACTTGTAGATGGACAGTATGGAATCTACTGCTTAGCTTTTTTTTTTTTCTTTAAATGCACTGAAAGTTTCTGTAATTTAATTGCTGTTGTGATGATGACTATTATTTTTTTATATTTTGCTTTAGGATTAACGATAATTTTGTGCTGGAGCTTGATTTTGAACCATTTAATGCATCATTTCCACGCCCCACTCGTTCATCATCCATTGGCAATGGTGTCCAATTTCTCAATCGCCACCTTTCTTCAAGTATGTTTCGCAACAAAGATTCCTTGGAGCCCTTGCTTGAATTCCTACGTGTTCACAAGTATAAAGGCCATGTAAGTTTGCCATGCTATGCACTTTCTACTTAATAGTTGACCTTAAGTAGTTGATACTAAGATGACAATAGTCCCCCCCTGATGGTAAAACTTTGGTAT
>NC_029790.2:8321972-8364341 GCF_000816755.2 Arachis ipaensis | reverse complement strand
CTTCTCTCTCTCCCTTTTCTCTCTCTCTAGGTGAAAATGCATCCTCTTAGCAGAGTACTCGATGCACATTTCTATTTTGCAATTTTGTTTAGGTATGAGGAATATATGGATTTAGATTCTGATCTTTTTCTGCTTCATTATCATGGTAGGCACTGATGTTAAATGACCGTATACAAAGCATTTCCAAACTTCAATCTGCTCTGGCCAAGGCTGAGGAGTATCTTTCTAAGCTTGCACCTGAAACACTTTATTCCGAGTTTGAATATGTGTAAGCTATTCTTCAACAATCAATTTACAGTTTTCTCTTACCGCATGAACAATGTGAAAAAAATTTCATTTAACTCTTTCTTTGAGTGTAGGTTACAAGGAATGGGTTTTGAGAGGGGTTGGGGTGACACTGCTGAACGTGTATTAGAGAACATGCATTTGCTATTGGATATTCTCCAGGCTCCTGATCCTTCTATACTAGAGACTTTTCTTGGGAGAGTGCCTATGGTGTTTAATGTTGTTATATTATCTCCTCATGGCTACTTTGGCCAAGCCAATGTCCTGGGTTTGCCTGACACGGGAGGACAGGTATTCTTATTTATTATTAATATATCTTATTTGGCATAAGAAAAGTTAAGCTAGAGATTCTACATTGTTCAGTGTCCTCATTTCCACACTTTTGCCTCTTGCATTGTTTGAGTTATATATATGATCCTACATGAAAGGCTTGTATCTGCAGGTTGTTTATATACTAGATCAAGTCCGTGCCCTTGAGAATGAGATGCTCCTTCGGATCCAGAAGCAAGGACTTGATTTTACTCCTAGAATTTTGATTGTAAGTGTAACTTCTTGGGTCAGCTCTCTACATATTTGGCTGGGTTGTTTTGTAGTTGATTTTTTTTCCTCCTAAAAAGAATATTTTTTTTATATTCATACTAAATTAAAAATCCTCTGCAATTCTAAAGGTTACCAGGTTGATACCTGATGCAAAGGGTACAACATGCAACCAGCGGCTAGAAAGAGTCAGTGGTACTGAGTACACTCATATTTTGCGAGTTCCATTCAGATCTGATAAAGGAACCCTCAAGAAATGGATCTCGAGGTTTGATGTCTGGCCATATCTTGAGACTTATGCAGAGGTAAATGTGCAAAATCTATAGCTTGAATAATTCACCTGATTATGAACAATTATTAGGAACTAGAAATTATGAGTTAACAATTTCCTAGCTTCTGAGTTCTAGCACATACTATATGGTCTACCGTTTCCATTTAACATTTTATGGTTTTGTGTATTAACTATTAACAGGATGTTGCCAGTGAAATTGCTGCTGAGTTACAAGGTTATCCAGATTTCATCATTGGAAACTACAGTGATGGGAACCTTGTTGCATCTTTATTGGCTTATAAGATGGGAGTTACCCAGGTTCTTTCCTGTTCTCTGTCATCTTAATTTTTCCATACAAATGTGAAAGCTCAAGTCTCGTGCCGATAATGCAACTTAATATATTTAACGTTCATATGTGTAGTGCACAATTGCGCATGCGCTGGAGAAGACAAAATATCCAGATTCAGATATATATTGGAAGAAATTTGAGGATAAATATCATTTTTCATGTCAGTTCACTGCTGACTTAATAGCTATGAATAATGCAGATTTTATCATCACTAGTACATACCAAGAGATTGCGGGGACGTAAGTATACTGTTCATGAGATATAGTGTACTTACGATTTTTGAAACATAATTTCTTGTGATCTATATTTCTTGTGATCAAGTACCTAATCATAGTTCTAATTTAAATTTATTTCGAAGTCTTATTACTAATCACTTCTTATTTATTGTTTTGTAGTTTTGCTAATGCAACCTCATGTCTTTTACTTTACTTGCTTTTTATATTTCAGGAAGAATACTGTTGGCCAGTATGAGAGCCACACTGCTTTTACTCTTCCTGGACTCTATAGGGTTGTCCATGGCATTGATGTGTTTGATCCCAAGTTCAATATTGTCTCTCCTGGAGCAGACATGTCAATCTATTTCCCCTACTCCGACAAACAGAAAAGATTAACATCTCTGCATGGTTCCATTGAAAAGCTATTATTTGATCCTGAGCAGACTGATGAGCACATGTGAGTGTAGTCGAATAGCTTAAAATTTTAATTTGGCTCTACTCCTACAATAATCTATATCTCCAACGTAATTGAAATGAAGGACTAGTTGTCTTGTCATGCATTACGCAAAAAGTTCTGTTTTAAGTATATGATCTGTTAGCCAAGTCATTGCTTGTCCTGAATTCATGGATCCAATCTCTGCTGTTACTTGTTTCAACTGTAGATAATCAATGCCGTTGTCTTGTTCGAAATCCCATGTTGCAAATATTGTTATTTCTCAGAATTGATAGAATATGTGCATCTTTTTTTTTCCTACTACTTTTTTTTGAAAAAGCATGTTAGATTCATCAGATATGACTGCGACTACCTCAGTTAATAAGTTTATCTTCGTCACTGTGTGGTAGTGGCACGCTGAAAGACAAGTCAAAGCCTATAATCTTCTCCATGGCAAGGCTAGACAGAGTAAAAAACATCTCTGGCTTGGTAGAAAGCTTTGCTAAGAACAACAAATTGAGGGAATTGGTGAACCTTGTGGTGGTTGCTGGTTATATTGATGTGAAAAAGTCAAGGGACAGAGAAGAAATATCAGAAATTGAGAAGATGCATGGTCTCATAAAAGAGTACAATCTCGATGGTGATTTTCGGTGGATTGCTGCCCAAACAAATAGAGCACGTAATGGTGAGCTGTATCGTTACATAGCGGACACAAAAGGTGTTTTCGTTCAGGTAATGTATCTCCACCTCTACTGTTTCATTGATCCCCAGGGCTTCATTCCTCCCTCACTCACTCACTATTCCTCTCTTACTGCAGCCTGCTTTCTATGAAGCTTTTGGTCTTACAGTTGTGGAGGCCATGACTTGTGGCCTTCCCACATTTGCTACCTGCCATGGTGGTCCTGCTGAGATCATCGAACATGGTGTATCAGGATTCCATATTGATCCTTATCACCCTGACCAAGTTTCTGAGATTTTGCTTGGATTCTTCCAAAAATGCAATGAAGATCCAAGCCATTGGAATAAAATATCTGATGGTGGTCTTCAAAGAATTTATGAAAGGTAAGCAATTTTCATAATATTAGGTAGTTTTCCTTTTATTTTCCCTGGTGATATTTATGCTAAAGAAACAATAAACAGGTACACATGGAAGATATATTCTGAAAGGCTTATGACCTTGGCTGGAGTTTATAGTTTCTGGAAACACGTCTCCAAATTAGAAAGGCGTGAAACCCGAAGATATCTTGAGATGTTCTATATTCTGAAGTTCCGCGATTTGGTGAGTTATGTTGCATCTGTTTGCTGCTTAGTTTTAGAACCAGGTTCTAATGCTGCTATCATGAAGCCGGATTATGAACTTTTCAAGCATTAGTAATGGCTAAAAGCCTAAAAGAAACATAATCATTTCTTACAAGCATTAATTTCAACTGTGTGCGCTGCAACTTGTTTTGCAGGTAAATTCAGTTCCGCTGGCAAAGGATGATGATGCAAATTAGCCAGCTGGTTTGTCCTAACAGCTATTGTATTTTCACCAGGTGTTGACAGCAGACAATAAGAGTCTTATACCGAGTGTATATAAGTCTGCTTCTTGTGTTGTAAAATCTTGTTCTGCAAAAAATGTAGGAGCTCCATGGATAGTTGTCCATGTTAGCTCTGATTGTCTCGGTGATTCTGGGAACTCATTGTTGGATGTATCGTTTCCCCGTGGCTTAGCACTTAGCCAAGCTGTTGTGAAAGCTCGAATATAATTGAAAGCTCAAATTTGCGAGTTTTTAGGATTATTCCAAGTTTAAGACAACAATTGCACCATGATGGAATTTCGTTGCCCTCAGAAAGACTACAGTATTACACTGATGCAATTTCCTTAGAAAGATTTTATATTTATAATAACTAGGTACCTACGTTGTCAATTATGCCTCAAAGTTATAGAAGACTTGAGTATCTTTTTATTGGTCACGGTCATGGTCCCCAACCCCAATCCCATCCCTTGTTTGTTTCATTTATGAAGTAAGAAAGACTTTTAGGTGAGTTGTGTAGAAAGAGGCTGAAAACGGCAAAGGGGGCCCAAGGGACTTGTGGCGTTTTGAGGTGGGGGCGAGCACAGCCATTGGTTCTATGTAATGAAGTTGCTCAGTTAGTTGCATTGGGGGAATTTCTTTCCATCCTCAATCAGATTGGACGCTTTCTGTTGCAGTTTTTTGAGGCATGCTATCCCTCTTCCCTCAAAAGAGAGTTGCAGGCCTTACACTTTCTGACACCTGCAACAACACAACAGGGTCTAGCCGAACCAGCCTTTTTGACCCCGTTGTCCACATTCCCCAATATGTTCACATGTCTCCCAAGACCCCTTTTTTTCTTCATTTCGCCCTCTTTTCAACGGTCAAATACTCGTTATCCGCAACTAGCTAAAGAAATAAATTGATCGGGTGCTCTTGCACACTACCCACTGCAATTCTTGCTTTTACTCATCTTACTGCAAATTTGCAAAATATACTAGTATTAAACTACTAATACAGTATACTTTTCTTACCCTTTCTAGCCTTATTCATGGAATATTTCCTGGTTTCAAGGAATAAGCCCTATGCTAAATTCCTTCATAAAATAATAATAATGATATATAGACATCTACTTGGTTTTTTACAACTAATTACTTCATATATTCAAGATACCCTTTACTTTGTTTACAACTACCAAGTAGGATAGTTAAAACGAGATTTATATTCAAGTACTTTGTTGGTTTTTTAACTAATTAGAACAACACCGCTGTCTTACACCAGAATCTCAAATCATCGCAATGCACCGATACCAACAGAGTTTAATTAATATAGAAAATCACACAACCACAAGTTAACGGCGTTTCTCACACGAAACTACAATAACTAAACTCGTAAACGCCAACAAACTGTAAAATAGAACACCAAACCCTACGTGGTGCTTCAAGGTTATAGGGAGGCTGGTCCTTACCATAGCACTTTATCCCCTTACACCTTGTGCACTTTTTACATAACCCTGAAAGTTAACCAAAGATAGTGTGGTCAGAGTTGGCCAAATGAGTGTGCAAGATAAGCGAGTGCACCCACAAGAGGTGCGTTGATATAAGTGGCTGGCTCTGACTGCTCATAATCTGACCGTTGATCCGGGAACCTATCATGCAGATCCGGCCCTCCAATCACAGCACCAACAAGAACGTTGGGGTTGGGGGCTTGTGAGTTCATGACACCGAACCCTGCTGAGCATTGGATCTTGCCAGGGTGTACAGAAATGGACGGCAGAGATGATCCCCGGTGGTGTATCCTTCTTGGGTACCTTGGACCATACCCCACCATGTACGACATCTTCAAGGGATTATCTCCCAGCAAGTAATCCACCTGCTTTTTGGCTATTGCACGGAGCCTCTTGGGAGTAACGGTGGTGCCGCCACAGTTGACGACGGTGTGGGATTTGGTCAAGTACTTGGCATAGGTTAAGAGAAGGAAGGAGGTGGATGTAACATACTGCATGTTGCTATCACTCATCTTGAATAGAAGGCCACCTGGTGTGTATTGTGCGGAAGAGAAAGAGGTTCCTGGAATGAGGGAACAGATGAAATTGTCCGCGTGACCCTTGTAGTCATGTAGGGTTTGCACTTTCTGAACTAGAAATTCCTTAGAGAGAAGGATTCTTGCTCCAACATGCTTGTTATCCCACCCAAATGTATTGTCAGATTCTGCAGCACCAAGTGTTTGTCCATTAACCTTAATGTAGTTAAGATAGATGGAGTTCCTAGTAGCCTTGTGCAACCAAGCAGCACCCCAAAGAAGCTCATCCTCATAACCAGAGTAAGAGCAGTAGAACGGGCACACAAATGGCTTCAACCCATTGCTGTATGATCCTCTGTATTTATCAGCAAATTGGAAAACCTGAACCCAAAAACACAAGGCAAAGTTATTAGATATATACATATACGTACAAGTATACGTATACAACAAGCAAAAGAAGAATGCTTACAGAGATGGCCCTCCTAACCAAAATTTTGGAGTAGGTGGGGTCGGTTTTCTTGAAAACAAGAGAAGCAGCTGCAAGAGCCGCAGCGGTTTCCGCGGCCACCTCTGAACCGGGGGTACTCTTGTCTATCTTGTACACATTTCTTGGAGTATCCATGTCTTCTGGCCTCTCCCAACACGCGTGGTCCTTCTTAGCGTCTCCCACCTTCAACCACCACCAAACCAATTAACAGTGTTGTGAGGAAAAACATGAAAGAAAGAGAGAAAAGAAACCTGAACATAAATGGTGCCAGGATGTGCAGTGGCTTTGAGAAGGTAATCAGTTCCCCAGCGAATGGCCTCTCTGGCATTCTGCAACTCGCCCTTCATGACCCCACCGAACTCGAGAACACTCCATGAGAGCATGGTGGTCGTGAATGCCATCGGAAAACCGAACTTCACATTGTCCCCTGCATCGTAGTACCCTCCCACCAAATCAACCTGCATTGCCGCATTTTCAACTCAAATAAGCAAAATGCAAGAGACAGAGAAAAGGAGAGCATGAAAATGGAGATGATTACATGCATGGCAGAGCCATCAGAGAGAGCAGAGTCTCTCCTCCAAGTTATCCTCTGGTTAGAAGGGAGCTTGCCAGACCTCTGGCCTTCAAAGAAGATGATGGACTTGCTGAGAGCATCTCTGTAGTTGTGAGAGGCGAAGCGGTGAGGGTGAGGGCGGTGGCCATGGTTGGGGAAGGGGAAGGAGTGAGAGAGAAGAGTGGTTGAGAGAAGAGTTAGAAGGAAAAACAAAGAAGGAAGGAAGAGAGGCATGTTGAGTGAGAGAGAAAGAAGCAACCAACCGAGGAAGGTGAAGTGACACATGCAAGAATGAGTGAGGTTAATTTATAGAAGAAGCAAAAGCTGCAGCAATGGCTAAAATCATGCTTGGTTCCAAGTTTACAACAATACGAATAATTAGGACCACACCCTATATACTAATTAACAGGGGCTTGCCATTAATCTAACACTTCTTTTTCCTTCATCAAATAAATAAAAACTGCAAAAGTTCAAGGGAGTTATCTCGTTCTGCGTGCAACCAAGAACGCGAGGGTTACCTATATAAGAGAAAAAGTTTATCTAATACACGGAGAAATTAAAATATTTAGATTCTAAACCATTTGGTTAGCTCTAAATTTATGATCATATTCGAATGTTTAAATTATAAAATATTTTAGAGTTTAGCAAAAATCGATATATAGGTATTTGCTATATAAAGTTATAAACACAACAATGTTAGGCTAATTTTTTTAGTTATGGAAGTTTAAAATGTGTAATACTCAATTATGGAAAAATAGTGTGTTTTTTATGGATATGGAGATATATTTTTTTTAAATTAAAATTCATAAATCAGAGACTCAATTTTGCTTTTGGAAACAAAACTTAGAGTCAAATTTGGGATAATAGAGAGATGTGAGCTTTAGATTTGTGTGGGTTGAAAATTTTTTTTAAGAGATAAGCAAATTAGTAGATCAGTTTTGTGGCCAAAAAAAATTATAAACTACAAATTTAATTTTCAGATTTGTGATCATCCATACAAAAAAAATAAAAAATACACCAACTCTCCACATTATTTAAAAATACCACCACAATTTCAATAATAAAAATAAAAAGTGTGGTACATAATCAGTACTAAATATTATCATTTTGTGCCGGCAATAATTTATACTCATATTTAGAGTCATCCCAAAAGATGGATATTTGATTTTCACATAATGAAGGTTTGTATATAAAATTATTATTATAGCTTTTAATTAGTATTTTTTTTTTGTCAATGAACTCTTTCTTTTATTAATATTATAAATATTTTGAAAATTAATAATTATTCTCCTAACAAATACCCTAAGCAGATGAAAATAATAACTTTTAATTTTTTTCAAAAGTGTATTAGAAATATAAAAAATTTTAATTTTTCAATGAAAACTTTTTTTATTGCTTCTTCAACTAAGCAAACGAAAGAAAAAAGAAAAGAAAAACCAGAAATTATTTTTAATACGAAAATAAAGATGATATTTTGGTTGAATATTGATATTTAAAGTGTATTACAATACTGTGAATATGCAAAAAAAGTGTTTATCAAACATCTTGCGTATTGGTCAGAATATTGACACATGTTCAATACGCATCATGCGTGTTGCTAAGATGATGAGACATATCCAATAGGGGTGTTCGCGGTGCGGTTTGGTTCGGTTTTTGAAGGAAAAGTCATCCGATCCGATCGTTTAATTAAGCTGCGGTTCGGTTTGGTTCGGTTTTTTTTTCAAGGTCATCCGAACCAAACCAAACCAATTAAAATCGGTTTGGTTTGGTTCGGTTTGTTCGGTTTTTTCAATCAAATAAAAAAAATTCTACCATACTATTATGCAATGTCATAAGATTGAAATCAACAAGCCAAAATACACAATAGCCAAAATCATAAGATTGAAAATACATAATGTCGGAGATCTGATGCTTGTTGATTCATTCGGAATAGGAACTGGAGGCAATCCAGTGTCGCCCATATTCTCACTTGAACTGACGTCAAACTACATAAACAAGCAATAACCATTAACCAGCAATAAACAAAACAGAACAAAACTTGATAATCTGAACAAGCAATGAACAAAACCAGCAATAAACAAGCAATAATAAAAAAATTAATATTTAAAAAATAATTCATTCTCTGACTGTTGAGGTTGTTCAGAGTGTAGCAGCATATGATGTTGTAAATATGAATTCAATACAATTCAATGCTAAATGCCCTCTCATCATTTTTTTACAATCAACAAAATAATAGTGTGTGTGGTGTATTATTCAGTGTTAACTTACTAGTTCTTAACAGTGCTACTCCTTTCTTCTATAACCTTCCAATTAATCTCATTGAATTTAAACCATGGTGGTATTAAAATAATGTATAATAATATTAATAATTACACTTTCTATCATATTGGTGTGGATAGATGGAAACAAATAACCTAACCCCATCTTCCGTGTCTTATCTCCCAATATTTAGCAGCACAAAGAAATGTAGCTAGTATGGTCAAAATAGTAGAAAAAACTTGCCTTGATTATTAGAAATTATCATCGTGGCACCATGTAACCGCTAAAGTCATAGATACTACAATACAAATAACTATTTTTTATTTATTCACACTAATCAAAACTAGTTATGCAGATTGATTAATTATCATGTCCTAATATATAATATAGTTTTATAAAGTTGCTGCAAATAAGAAGCCATACAGCCAAGGCAGAAGATGGAATTTCTTTGTCAGTGTCCTAAAGATCCTAATAGCTTTTGTTCCTCCAATTATATTTAAAAGCAAGGGAATTGGTAACTGAAGTATGGGCCAATGTTAATTATATTATATGCTACTAAATAGAGGCATAAACTGGCCGTACACATATTCTTCTAGGCTATAAGAAATGGTGAATTCACAAAATAAACTAACTAATGGTTATAGTGATGCCACAAACCCAAATTCATCTGTGTTTATTCCCCTGGGAGAAAACATCTTAATTCCAATTGAACAATATGCTTCTTTCACATGTTAATATGCTGGTTTTGTTCATTTTTTTACAGTTTTAATATGCTGCTTGTTGCCTTAGTTTTGAGAATTCCTGTTGCTTCAATTTTCTTAATTAATTCTTATCATGTATTCATATCTGAACAAGCAATGAACAAAACCAGCAATAAACAAGCAATCACCAGCAATAAACAAGCAATGAACCAGCAATAAACAAAACAGAACAAAACTTGATAATCTGAACAAGCAATGAACAAAATTACCAAAATCAGCAATAACCCTAAACTGAACAATAAATCAGCAAGACCAAAATTACCAACAATAGACTGAATACATGGTAAACACTAAACAGCAATACCAACAATAACCCTAACCTGAATAAACTGAACAATAACCTCAAGCAGCAATACCAACAAGGCAACAATGCATTAGTAAAGTTTACCTGAATAGATGGCTCGGGCTCCATATGCACTTGAATCGGTGGCTGGGTGGGAGACTTGGGAGACTTGGCCGGTGGGTGGGTGGCTCAGGCTGGCTTCCACTTCGAGTTTCAAGGAGTGAAGGAGGTGAGATTTGGAGGAAGAGGAAGGCCTCGAGTATCAAGGAGGTGGGTGGCTCAGGCTGGCTCCGTGGGGGGTCTGTGGTGGCTCCGATCTGGGATTTGGGCGGGGTTAGGTTTCCATGGGGGGAGAGACTCGCGCAGCACAGCAGCAAGGTAAGGTAAGGTGAGTAGTGAGTACTGACTAGGGAGGGAGTAGTAGGTAACGCGTTTGGGGGGTGGGGTAGTTTTAATTTTTAGGGTTTTGGGAAGAACCGGTTCGGTTCGGTTCGGTTAGGGTTTTGGTGGCAAGAACCGAAAACCGAACCGAACCGCAGAAAAACAGCAAAACATCACTTTTTTCGGTTTTTCAATTTTCGGTTATTTCGGTTTTTGATTTTTTCGGTTCGGTCCATCGGTTTAGTTCGGTCCGGATCGGTTTTGAACACCCCTAATATCCAACACGTATTCTGCGTGATGACCTTCCACCTATAAAATCTATTCGCCTCTAATTATACTAAATAATTTTATTTTTAACAAAAACACCAATATTTTTTTCATATAAAAAAACCCACCAAGAAAAACACCTTACATATTTAATGAAAACTTATATAATCAATAATATCAACGATCAATCCATGGTATATTCTTTTTGGTTGTAGAGTTTCTTTTGCTCAATGGATCTAGCTAGGTTGAGTGCTGTGGTCCAAAAAAGCACTGAAACTGAAGCCCGGCCCACTAACCATAATAACAGAGTACATAGTAACTACTGCATAGTCAGAGAACAAACAAAACAAAATGGTCAATGCTTCAACTAAGAAAAGCTGTCGGAAAAAGGTGGTGAACACAAGCATGGAAAACACACTGATCCCTCAAGTTCATCGGTTAATTCACTAAAACTGAACCTTCATAAATTAAAGGCCCATACGCAGACATTGCATGGTATATGGAACACCCATATACTATGAAGATATATGGAAATTTCTAGCCTCTAGTTATAATCCTTTACACATAAGACATAGACATAGTACATAACACCAACATATGATATGTCTCATGCATTAAAATAAATTGTTCATGACATAATTGGGGTGACAATAATAAAATACAGTACGGGTTTTTATCACTTCTTCATCTAACCTCTTGTTCTATAGAGTATTTGAAACCATAAGATGTAATTAAGAATCATATCGAACTATAAAAACAAGCAAAATAATCAAACCTAAAAAAGAATAAGTCAAACCTTTATAGTGAAGTATCCGAATATTGAGAGTGTTATTATTGGTAAATAATATAGGATGGAAAGTGGAAAGTAGGCTAAAATGGGAAATTGATTAATTGATGATAGCAAATAATGAAAATGAAAGTTTAGGTGAAACAAGTAAACTAAGTAGGGAAATAATGAGAATATGGAGGCAATAGTAATAGGTAGCGTGAAGGCAATAGTCATGTGCTAGTCTGAAGTACTGATGAGTTCCCACATGGAGCAGTAGTAGAGACTAGACAATTGATGCCCATTTCTTCTTCTCTTCAGTTCCCTCCCTCTGTAAAAGGATCATTTCCTCAGAGTACCGTACGGTAGTATAGGACTGAGCCTCAATGCAAATAAAGCCTGACACCACGTTCCTCCTTTTTTCATCCAACCGGCAAAATCAACCTCCAAATTTATTGCTTGCAATTTCATGTGTAAATTAAAAACATCTCATTTAATTATTTTTCTAACAACAATATTAGGCTCAATTTTATGGATATGGAAGGTTTGTGTGTGTTCTGCCTTGGTATGGATTCATGTGGTACAAGACAAATATGTGGGACAGTTTTTTGTGAGTGTGAGGTAGAAGAATTCGAACCATGCGAGTTCTTTGATTTTAAAATTTTGCATAACAAATTGCATGGTCCGTTTTGTAGCCGGAGAAATTTGAATTTCAGAAGATGGAAATCGGATCCTTTGTATTGCTTGTAATTGGTTTTTTTTATGAGAGAGAACTCGGACCGTCCGTTTAGTGAGAGAGAACTCGTAGGGTCCGAGTTCTGTTCCACTGACACTATAACGTTGTGAAACACCTCTCTTCTGCATAACCGAATCCAACACTATTCTTACTTCCATATTCAAATTAAAAAGCGACAATATTACAGGACTGGATAATTTACTCTTTTTAGCTAGTACTTAGTCAACCACTGTATTTTTGTAAGCTGGTGTTAAAAAAAAGTCCAAATACACTAATAAAGTAGGTATCTTAGTTAAAATTAGTTTTATTTATTTTATTGATCCTATATTTTTATCAAATTTTCAATTAAGTTTTTACATTTTTTTAGTTGGATTTCTAGTTACTTTTAATTTTGTAATTAGGTCTTTTTTATATCAAAAACTTTAAAATTAACAGAATATTTCTCTCAAAATACATGCCGTCAAAGATCTAATTAGGTTTTTAATTATAAATACCTTTAATTTGTAAAAATATGTTTAATTAACTCTAACATTTTTTATACTAGAAATGACCTAATTGTAAAATTAAAAGTAGTGTAAGAATCCAATTAAAAAATATACATATAAAAACTTAATTAAAATTTTAGTAAAATTATAAGACCAAAAATTAAACATTAAAATTATTGTCTAATATATACAAAAATTGTTAGTTCATGGACTTTTCTCTTTGACTAATTTGCATCTAAGTTGGATCTTATCGATCTCACAATGGTTTGATACTAAGATGTGTTGGTTTGGTTTTGTCAATGTCATTCTTAAAATTCACGATATGCCACCAAAACAAAATAGTGAAATTACGTACCATATTAATGAGCAGACTTACCGATACGAATATCTCCTGTGATGAGCAACAGTTTTCCCAATGCCACAAACACACAACACATTTATTCCATGAACACCATAATTGCCACCAACTATCCATATGGGCACTGGTGTCATAAAGTGTGAATGAGTTTTATTATGGAGTCTTGTGTTGTAATTTATTTCAGATACTTCAAGTGAGACATAGTCTCAAATACTTGCGTACATGCCATGCCGTGTTTCAATTTTAAATACACAATAACATTGTAATATGGAAGTTGCACTCGTTGTTCTTTGATTCTATCTAATTGTAGTAGCCAATAGGGGAGTGTGTCGATTTAGTGTAAGATCTTGGCTAAGATCTTTGTGTGTTGGGTAAAATGAATAACGTATCTCTATAATTTGTAGCATACTACAATAATTACTCCAATTACGCTGGCTTGTTGTTAAGTTCATTGTTGGCAGTGCTTTCCATCTATAGATTTTGGGTGTGTTTGGATTCACGTTAGGGAAGAGAAGTCCGTTTGAGTGTCTTTAACGTCCCATTTTATATTTGATAACTTTGTGAAATCCTGACAGAATTGTTTTCATCTTTAAACATATGTGAAGCAAAAAATTCTAACTTCTGCGTTTACGTTGGGAAAGTTGATTACAGTTGAGAAATTAGATTAGAAATTCATTCATTTTCTATCAACTCTACCCTTCATCTTCTTCTATAAAAAGTATGCAAGTAACCATATAATTTTTACAGTAATTGTTTGCATATGTCCTTGGTTCCATTTTTTTTCATCAAAATCTTTTAAATTTGTTTCAATCACATTAAGGTAAATATTTTAATTTTTTATTATTTTTAATATTCTCTTTTATATTTTGATTTTTCTGTTTTTTATTGTATTTTTTTATTTATATGATAAATATAATTCTATCTTATATATTGTATAAGAAAATTTTTGTTTTTTTATTGTACTTCTTATTGTACTTTATTTTCGTTTTTATTATATACTAATTACAAGTAACAAAAGAGTCATAAATAATAAAAAATTATAATCCAAAATGATACTAAATTAAAGAATACTAACAGTACTAAAAAAATTATAGAACATTTTTTTTGTTCGATATATTTTAATTTAGTAAGTAAATATTAATTTTATTATAAAATAATATCTCTTAATAAGATCTATTCAAATATAAAGTAAAATAATAGGATAATATAAAATATTATTTAAATTGATGTCTCTTTTAGTAATTTTTCATCTAAAAGTGATTTTAAGTAACATAATCCAAACAGCATTTATTTTACTATAATCCATTTTGATATAAAAATTGCCAAATATAAATCACGTTAACACAAACTTATTTTTCATCAAAATCAAGTTTGCAAAATCAATTTTATTCAAATTCCCATTTGTAAACTGAAATCCAAACACACACTTTGGGGTTAAGTATTTTTTTCGTTTCTAGGGTCAATGGTTAAAATCAAAATCGTCAATCATCCTCAATATTTAAAACGCTTTAAAATCATCATTCTCTCCATCAACGAATTTTTTCTAACAAATTTGCCTCTCGAGTCTTTAACACTTAACTCTATTACATTCCTGCAAAACTCATTCACTCTCTCATTTATTATTGGTTATAGAAAAGTATTTTTGGGATTTTTGTGATAAGAGACAAGTAATGTAAATAACAAGGAAATAAAATAACAACTAAAAAAAATCCTAGCAAGGATTGAGAATTGGAATTTCTATCCTCATTATCATTATCAATTGTGATGGTAATTGCCTTTGCTTTCACTTAGTTAACCTCTAACAATGAAGGAAAATCAAGTGAACAAAATCAACTTAAGTTCACAAGTCCTAATCAAAGATTAGATTTAGTGAAGCCTAAGCCAACTAGCAATTTTCAATCACCAATCAACAAAAGAATTTTGATAACTCAAGGGTCTCTAATTGATCAATCCAAGTTAAGAACATAAAAATCTAATTTAAAATCCAACCAAGCATTTTATCAAACACTTGGAAGGCATAAAATAAAATCAGAGAAAACTAACAAGACATAGAAAAATCTAAGACATGAGGAAACAATAACAACAAAGTAAATGAAGCAATTATAAACATAAAAACATAAATTGCATTAATATGGATTAAAGGAAACAGGAGAGTTCATAAACTAAATTGGTAATATAAAGAAATCAATGATAGAAGTAGACAAACCGAAGTACTAGAACAAATAAAAGTAGAAGAAAACTAAATAAAAGTAAGGTAGAAATTTAAATTTGAGAAAAGTTAAACCTAAAAACCCTAAAACCTAGAGAGAGGAGAGAACCTCTCTCTTTAGAAAACTACATCTAAACATAATAATTGTGAATGAAAGTATGAATGATTGATTTCCCCCTTCCAGCTTCACTCTGCAGCCTCTAATCAGTATTTTCGGGCCTGAAACTGGGTCCAAAGCAGCCCAGAAATCGCCTCCAGCGTTTTCTGTTAAATGCAGCACGTGATGCTTTGTCACGCGTACGTGTCAGTCACCCGCACGCGTCGCTGGTCTTTTTCACTATCCACGCGTAGGCGCCAGCCACGCGTGCGCGTCGTATGTCTGCTGCACGTACAAGTCACGCGTACGCATCATCCATGCCTACGCGTCGATGCCAGCTTCTCAAAACTTCAATTTCTTTTGTTCCTTCCACTTTTGCATGCTTCTTTTCCATCCTCTAAGTCATTCCTGCCCTATAAACGCTGAAAACACTTAACACACATATCACGACATCGAATGGTAATAAGAGAAGATTAAAATTAGCGAATTTAAGGCCAAAGAAGTACGTTTTCAATCATAGTACAAAATTAGGAAGGAAAATGTAAAACATGCAAATTCTATAAATAAGTGTGAGAATAGTTGATAAAATTCACTCAATTTAATACAAAATAAACCGCAAAATAGTGGTTTATCAATCTCCCCACACTTAAACATTAGCATGTCCTCATGCTAAGCTCAAGAGAAATTATAAGAGAGTGAAGAGGGATGGTAGAATTTAAGAAATGTAACCTATGTATAGGAATGCAACTAAATACAAAATGCTTCTACCTACTTGGTTAAAAGTAAACAAATTCTCCACGAACAAATATAAATTGGATTTCACTAATTCAAATCATAAAATGAAGTACATATAGACTTGCAAGAAGAAAGTTCATGAAAGCCGGGAACAAAGAATCGAGCATCGAACCCTCACCAGAAGTGTCTACACTCTAATCACTCAAGTGTTTAAGGTTCTATTTTCTCAATTCTCTACTAACCTTGTTTTTCAAGACTTGCTCTTCTTCTACCAATAAAAAAAAAATTAATGCACAAATACACATGTCAAGAGGTCTTTTAAGGGTTGTAATGGGGTTAGGGTCAAGGTAGGATTGTATTTGGTCAAGTGGACTAAAATCTGAATCCTTGATTAACCTAAGCTCTCCACCTAACTTAAGACAATCTATATAATCAGAATATAAATTCTAACTACCCATTAACCATATTTACCACATATTCATGCATCCCAATTTTGCGTACAGTACATATGCATTGCTATCACCATTTACTTTGGGGCATTTTGTCCCCTTTGTATTATTTGCTCTCTTTTTTTTTCTTTTTCTCTTTTTTTTCTTTTTATTTTTTTTTTTGTTTTTCTCAATACATATGATTAAAGTATTGAATGCATAAACATATCCTCAATATTTTTTTCACATTTTCATAAAAATACACAACACTCAATTCTCAAACTAAATATTTTCAAACCCAATTTCCCCACACTTAAATCATGAGCACTCTCACTAGTCTAAGCTAACCAAGAATTCAAATGAAAGACATTATTATTTTCTGCTTAGAGTTAATGATGTGCTAAAGTAAAGAATAAATGGGGTTAAAAGGCTCAACATTGGTTTGCAAAGGATAATGAAAAGGGATAAGGCCATATGGGTATGTAAGCTATAGTGAAACAAAGGCCTCAATCATATAAGTGCATGAATACATCAAACAATGGAAATATAAAATCAAGCAAGACAACGATCACACTTTTAGTGAGAACAACACACACTAAAATAAAATATTAGTTGATAAAATGCAACCGATCAAATAGGTTCAAAATCTCATTGGTTTTGTGTGTTCGAGCTCTAAACCATGTTCCAAAATAAATTTCTTCAAGCAAGTTCAAAAAATTTTAATTCAAATTAGTGAAATGCTATAGAAACTTTCTTGAAAAAGAAAATATTACTTCAACCAAGTAGTAGCTAAATGCAAGCAGCTAACTGACCATGCAATCTATCATGCAATACAACAACTCAGTAACAAAGAGAACTAACCATTGGTGTTGAAAAGAAAGTAACTAACCCACGGATGTCGGTATCGACCTCCCCATACTTAAAGATTGCACCGTCCTCGATGCATGCAAACATATGCAAGTGGACAGGTGGCTACAACTGATGCTTTTCTTGAACGGATTGTGCAGATGAACTTGTCTGTTGTCCTATTTAGAAGCTCTTCCTTTTCCTTCTTGGTGGCCATCCTGAAAGAAGAGAAAAAAGAAGAAAAATAACCCAAACAAAGATATGAAAAGAAATAAAATATAGGTGGGCGAATGCCAAGTAATAATGAGGTTCTCAACTACATGGTAGCTACAACATGTGAGTGAGAAAACAATAGAAGCGAAGGGCATTTCAAGTAAATAGCAGACAAGTTAAGAAGCGCCCAAAACAATGCAAGACATAGTCAACAGTTAAGTAAGAAAATTCAACACCACTGAAAAAAAATAGCAAATTTAGAAAAAGACATGAAAACAAGTACAAAATTAAAATGCAATGAATAAAAGTATGCAAATGCAATAAACAAAAGAGAATAAAAGAGAATAAGGATGAGAAGTTAAAGAAATGAAGAAGAAGAAAGTAATAAGGGAAGAAGAAAATGAAGAAGAAAGGAGAGAGGAAAGAATAAGAAAGGAGAGAAGAAAGATGAAGAATGGAAAACAGGACGCGACGCGTAAGCGTCGCCCACGCGTACGCGTGGGTAGCAGATTGAGGAGGTGACGTGTACGCGTAAGTCAAGCGTACGCGTGGATGTGAAATGTGCTCCTCGCACAACACTTGCACAGTGGCAGCCCAACTCTCTGTTTGCAGAATCGGAGAATCAAAATTGTGAGTCGACGCGCACGCATCGTCGACGCCTACGCGTGGATGGTAAAAAGCGCAAATGACACGTACGCGTGGGGTTGGCGATGCGCCTGGCACCCCACCAGCGCGGTCTTGGCACAACTCTCTGTCCAGGCCGCGCTGCCGCACCGTTCCAGCACGGTTTGGGCACGAACCAAATTTGGGCGTCGACGCGTACGCATCGGTCATGCGCACGCGTGACAGCTTTTTTTTTTTAAATTAACAGGCTACCAAAGTAATGTGAAACATTAATAAACAAGCAAAATCACACTGGAAACTAAATAAACCTAACTAAAAATGAAAATTGAACTTATTACCAATATAAAAAGAGGAAAAATGAAAGAATTTACCATGGTGGGGTGTCTCCCACCTAGCACTTTTAGTTAAAGTCCTTAAGTTGGACATTTGGTGAGCTCCTTGTCATGGTGGCTTGTGCTTGAACTCTTCTTGAAACTTCCACCAACGCTTGGACTTCCAATAAGCTCCAATATTTCCAAGTAAATTCACCAAGCCTTAATGAAGTTCTCCACAAGTTTTGAGCTCCCAAAGTCGATCCTCTTGTATGCCGAGATCCCAAATCTTGTTTCTACACCCGTCTTGAAGTTGATCATCATTGTTCCAACCGGGTGGCACGCAATCTGAATTCTCAATGAAGTACCAAACTCTTCTCTTGGATCCAACCAAATTATCACCAGTCCAGCCCTTGCATCTAGCTCTTGAAATCTTAACCTTGATGAGCCTTGATTTGCAACTCCAACCACTAAACATCCTTCTCTTACGCTTCATTTCACAAAGCCTCCTAAGTTGGCCATCCGTTTCAAGAAAACCATACTCAAGTGGGACATTAAAGCGAATAGAGATAAGTTTTACCCACAATGAAGGAGTAGACGGCAACCTAGGTAGAGAAGTCTCCAACGATCTTGACAAAGCATATTCAACTCCCGTCCAACCTTTCCGAAGGACTTCCACCTTTTGAAAAGATTCTTCACTTTCAAGCTTTTTCTCACCGAGTTCATCCAACTCTTCTCCATTACTCACATCATAACTATGAGGTTGAGAGAAATCTACCTCAATGTTGCTTTCAATTTCATCGGGAGAGGGCTTTTCTAACTCAAGGATTTCACTTGTGGGTGCAAATTCTTTACTAGGATGGCTTGATTCATGATCATCATCACCAAGGGAACTCGCCTCTTGATCTACTCCGTCCAATTCTTCATAGGGAATATGCCTTGGAGGTTCTGCACTAGCCTCCTCAACATCAATTTCAAGCTTCTTGGAGGAATACTCTACAACTGTCGATTCCCATGGAGGTTAAGCATCTCCTAAGTCTTCAACCACTTCTTCCTCTTCATCAATTACGGCTTCCTCCAATTGTTCCAATACAAAGCCACATTCCTCACTTTTCACCGGAGTTTCTAGTCTCTCCGTCATGCTACACTTCTTATTAGATTCTCCACATGTAGCCATGGGAGTGCCTTGAGTGTTGACGTGCAGTGAAGCTAAATTATCTACTACCTCGATCAAGGTAGCTATGAACTCTAGTGTCGTCCGCTGCATCTCTCTTTGCTCTTGAAGAAGAACTCCAAGAGTGTCATCCATTGAAGATTGGAGTGGATATGAGGGTTCATTGCTTGGAAGGAAAGGTTCATGATAGAAGGGTGGTTCATCATGATATGGATGTGGTGGTTCAACACTCTCCATCTTTTCCACTTGTTGCACAACACACTTCAGTCCCTGGTTCTCAAGTTGAGATTCGTTAGCCATGAGAGCTTCGTGTGCTTTTCGGCTTCCTCTCTCTCTATTTGATGGATGGTTGCTTGAAGTTGATCCATTGCTTCCTTAAAATGACCCTGTGGCTCTTGTTCCACTTGACTAACATAATTAGGATCATATTGTGGTTGAAAGCTTGCATGCATTGGAGGGGGTGTATATTGAGGTGGTGGTTCTTGGGGGTAATTGTGTTAGAATGTGGGTGGTTCTATGTATGATTTATATAGTTCATGTGGTGGTTGGTATGGTGGATATGAGTTAGGGTTATAAGGAAGTGTTTGATTGTAGGTTGCTTGTAAGTATGGTGGTTCAAAGCTATGTTGATGAGGGGGTTTAGAGGCATATGGTGGGGCTTGTTGGTAACTACAAGGGGGTCCACCATAGCTATTGGATTGATATGCATATTGGAATGGCTCTTACTCATAGTACATTGGAGGGGCTTGTTGCCAAGAGGGTTGATCAAATCCTTGTGGCTCCTCCCATCTTTGATTCTCCCATCCTTGATGCAAGCCTTCATTGTAATCTCCACTTCCTACAACATAATTGTAGCCGCACTCATAGCCAAAGGGGAGAGAATTCATAATGAAAGGAGAAAATAAAAACAAAAACTAATAAGAAATAATGAAAATAAACTCCTAAAACTAAAAACAACTAACAAAGAAACAAAAGACAAACATATTCACAAAAAAAAACACAATAACCAATAATAAGGCACACATTTGCAATTCCCTGGCAACGGCGCCAAAAACTTGACGGAGGAAAAATGTTGGTAAAGATTTTTCACAAAAATTATCGCGTTGCAAGTATAG
The DNA here is from genome assembly GCF_000816755.2 of Arachis ipaensis. Taxonomy (NCBI): domain Eukaryota; kingdom Viridiplantae; phylum Streptophyta; class Magnoliopsida; order Fabales; family Fabaceae; genus Arachis; species Arachis ipaensis. Next base: position 8,343,645 of record NC_029790.2, on the reverse strand, counting down.
TTATAAACTGACAATTAAACCTTAATCAACATTTAAATTGTTTGTCACTTAAGCAAACTCAATAAAATTAACCGAAGTATTTAAACCTCGGGTCGTCTCTCAATGAATTGTAGGGAAGTGTAGTTTATTATTGGTTATAGAAAAGTATTTTTGGGGTTTTTGTGATAAGAGACAAGTAATGTAAATAACAAGGAAATAAAATAACAACTAAGAAAAATCCTAGCAAGGATTGAGAATTGGAATTTCTATCCTCATTATCATTATCAATTGTGATGGTAATTGCCTTTTGCTTTCACTTAGTTAACCTCTAACAATGAAAGAAAGTCAAGTGAACAAAATCAACTTAAGTTCACAAGTCCTAATCAAAGATTAGATTTAGTGAAGCCTAAGCCAACTAGCAATTTTCAATCACCAATCAACAAAAGAATTTTGATAACTCAAGGGTCTCTAATTGATTAATCCAAGTTAAGAATATAAAAATCTAATTTAAAATCCAACCAAGTATTTTATCAAATACTTGAAAGGCATAAAATAAAAGCAGAGAAAACTAACAAGACATAGAAAAATCTAAGACTAACAATTGCAAGAGGAAACAATAACAACAAAGTAAAGGAAGCAATCATAAACATAAAAATATAAATTGCATTAATATGAATTAAAGGAAACAGAAGAGTTCATAAACTAAATTGGCAACATAAAGAAATCAATGATAGAAGTAGACAAACTAAAGTACTAGAACAAATAAAAGTAGAAGAAAACTAAATAAAAGCAAGGTAGAAATCTGAATTTGAGAAAAGCTAAACCTAAAAACCCTAAAACCTAAAGAGAGGAGAGAACCTCTCTCTTTAAAAAACTACATCTAAACCTAATAATTGTGAATTAAAGTATGAATGATTGATTCTCCCCTTCCAGATTCACTCTTGAGCCTCTAATAAGTATTTTCGCGCCTGAAACTGGGTCCAAAGCAGCCGAGAAATCGTCCCCAGTATTTTCTGTTAAATGCAGCACGTGACGCTCTGTCACGCGTACGCGTCAGTCACGCGCATGCGTCGCTGGTCTTTTTCATTGTCCACTCGTGCGTGTCGTATGTCTGCTGCACAAGTCACGTGTACGCGTCATCCATGCGTATGCGTCAATGCCAACTTCTCAAAACTTTAATTTCTTGTGTTCCTTCCACTTTTGCATGCTTCCTTTCCATCCTCTAAGTCATTCCTGCCCTATAAACGCTGAAAACACTTAACACACATATCACGACATCGAATGGTAATAGGAAAAGATTAAGATTAGAAAATTTAAGGTCAAAGAAACACGTTTTCAATCATAGGACAAACTTAGGAAGGAAAATATAAAACATGCAAATTCTATAAATAAGTGTGAGAATAGTTGATAAAATCTACTCAATTCAATACAAAATAAACCGCAAAATTGTCGTTTATCAATCTCCTCACACTTAAACATTAGCATGTCCTCATGCTAAGCTCAAAAGAAACTTTAAGAGAGTGAAGAGGGATGGTAGAATTTAAGAAATGTAACCTATGTATAGGAATGCAACTAAATGCAAAATGCTTCTGCCTACTTGGTTAAAAGTAAATAAATTCTCCACGAACAAATATGAACTGGATTTCACTAATTCAAATCATAAGATGAAGTACAGATAGACTTGCAAAAAGAAAGCTCATGAAAGCCGAGAACAAAGAATCGAGCATCGAACCCTCACCGGAAGTGTCTACACTCTAACACTCAAGTGTTTAAGGTTCTATTTTTTCAATTCTCTACTAACTTTACTTTTTAAAGCTTGCTCTTCTTCTACCAATAAAAAAAATTTAATGCACAAATACACATATCAAGAGGTCTTTTAAGGGTTGTAATGGCGTTAGGGTCAAGGTAGGATTGTATTTGGTCAAGTGGACTAAAATCTGAATCCTTGATTAACCTAAGCTCTCCACCTAACTTAAGACAATCCATATAATCAGAATATAAAGTCTAACTACCCATTAACCATGTTTACCACATATTCATGCATCCCAATTTTACGTACAGTACATATGCATTGCTATCACCATTTACTTTGGGGCATTTTGTCCCCTTTGTATTATTTGCTCTCTTTTTTTTTCTTTTTATTTTTTTCTTTTGTTTTTCTCAATGCATATGATTAAGGTACTGAATGCATAAACATATCCTCAATATTTTTTTCACATTTTCATAAAAATACACAACACCCAATTCTCAAACCAAATGTTTCCAAACCCAATTTCCTTACACTTAAATCATGAGCACTCTCACTAGTCTAAGCTAACCAAGGATTCAAATGAAGGACATTATTGTTTTCCGCTTAGAGTTAATGATGTGCTAAAGTAAAGAACAAATGGGGTTAAAAGGCTCAACGTTGGTTTGCAAAGGATAATGAAAAAGGGATAAGGCCATATGGGTATGTAAGTGATAAACCCCATTTGGAGGGTTTATCTTGTGTTGAATTTAGAGGATTTTATAACCTTTTAACCCACATTTATCCAATGAAATAGCATGGTTTTATAACTACTCCTTTAATTGTGCTTAAGTGTGAAAACATGCTTTTAGGTCTTAAAGTAGCTAAATTCAATTCACCTTGATTCCATTAGATGCCTTGATATGTTTGTTAAGTGATTTCAGATTTAGGAGGCAAAGATTGGATCAAGGAAATAAAGAAAAAGCATGTATAAATGGAGAACTCATGAAGAAATGAAGGAATCGCAAAAGCTGTCAAGCCGACCTCTTCGCACTAAATCGACCATAACTTGAGCTACAGAGATTCAAATGATGCGGTTTTAGTTGCGTTGGAAAGCTAACATCCGGGGTTTCGAAATGATATAAGATTTGCCATAGTTTCTACACGTATGGTGACACGTACGCGCACTGTATGCGCACACGTCGTTGCTGCCATATGATCCACTTAAAGCAATACGTGGCCAGCGAATTCTAAAGCCTTGTGGGCCCAATCCAACTCATTTCTGATACTATTTAAGCCAAGGATTTAAGGGTAATTACCATAATTTCACACATTAGTTTAGTTTAGTTTAATTTTAGGACGGAAAGTTAGTTTTAGAGAGAGAAGCTTTCACTTCTCTCTAGGATTAGGATTAGGATTAGGTTTAGTTCTTAGATCTAGGTTTTGATTCATGCTCTCTACTTCTTCTTCTTCTCAATTATTTGTTGTTGCATTTATGATTCCTCTATTCTTTTGTTGTAATTTCCTTTATGTTGTTTCTATGCTTTATTATAGATCTACTTTTGTTCCTTCTATTCTCTTTCAATTCAATTAGAGGTAATTCATAATAATTGCGTTTCTTTTGATTATTGTTATTGATTTCTTACAATAATTGTTGTTAGATTTTATTGTTGTTATCCATTTACTATGCTTTTCTTTAGTGCCTTCCAAGTGTTTGATGAAATGCTTGGTTGGATTTTAGTGTAGATTTTGTTCCTCTTGGCCTAGGTGGAGTAATTAGTGATGCTTGAGTTATCTAATTCCTTTGTTGATTGACAATTAGAAGTTGCTAATTGATTTGGATATCACTAAAGCTAGTCTTTCCCTTGGGAGTTGGCTAGGACTTGTGGAATCAAGTTGATTTATCCACTTGACTTTCCTCCATGGTCAGAGGTTAACTAAGTGGTAGCAATGGACAATTTGTGGTCACAATTGAGGAGGATAACTAGGATGGGACTTCTAGTTCTCATATCTAGCCAAGAGCTTTGTTAGTTGTTAGTTTATTTTCTTTGCCATTTATATTTCTTGTCTAAAATATCAAAACCCCAAACATACTCCATAACCAATAACAAGAACACTTTGTTGCAATTCCTAGGGAGAACGACCTGAGGTTCAATACTTCGGTTTATAGATTTTAGGGGTTTGTACTTGTGACAAACAAATTTTTGTATGAAAGGACTATTGTTGGTTTAGAAACTATACTTGCAACGAGCTTTCATTTGTGAATTCTAAACCACACAAAAGTCCATTCGTCAAAATGGCGTCGTTGCCGGAGAATTGCTATGGTGTTATGTTATTGGTTAGTGTATATATGTGAATATTGTGAATAGCTTTATTTTTGGATTGCTTGTTATTTTTTTTTTGCTAGTTTAGGACTTTGTTTCATTATTTCTTATTAGCTTTTGTCTTTATTTTCTCTTTCCACTATGAATTCTCACTTTGGCTATGAGTTTGGTTCTCATTATGTTGTAGAAAATGTGGACTTTAATGAGGATATGTATCAAGAATGGGACAATCAAAGGTGGGAGGAGCCATATGCATATGATCAATCCTCTTGGCAACAACCTCCACCAATACACTATGAACAAGAGCCATTCTATGATGCATATCAATCCAATGGCTATGGTGAATCTCCTTGTGACTTTCAAGAACCACCACCATATGACTATGAGCTATATCCTCAACATAACCCTTAACCATACTCACAAGCCCCTTTTCACGAACCACCCTCATATGACCCTAATCCATATCCACCATTCTAACAACCATATGAACCACATATAGAGCCACCACCATTCCAACATCAACCTTTTCAAGAACCACCCCCTCCATATTATTACCAAGATGAACCACCTCCAATGAATGAAAATTTTCAACCACAAGATGAACTCTACTTTCCACCACAACCTCCCATGGAAGAATATTCATGTCCTTCGATCCAAGAGCCATATGATCCCAATCATATCATCCAAGAGGAACAAGAGTCAAGGGATCATCTCAAGGAAACATTGGATCAACTTCAAGCAACCATGGAGCGTGTTGTGCAACAAGTGAAAAGAGTGAAAATTATTGAACCACTACAACTCTACCAAAAAGAACTACCTTCCCACTATGAACCCTTCTCCCAAATTGATGAACCCTTCCATCCACCCCAACCTCCAATGGATGACATCCTTGATGTTCTTGTTCAAGGACAAGAGGAGATGACAAGGGATGTGCAACAATTCACGGCCGCCTTGGATGAGGTGGTAAGCCGGTTAGCATCCCAATGCTTGAATACTCAAGGAACTCCCATGGTTACATGTGGAGAAACAAATGAAGAGCATAACATGAAGGAGAGATTGGTGGAGAATGAGGGAAGTTGCTTTGTATTGGAACAATTGGAGGAAGCTATGATTGTTAAAGAAAAGGAAGAATTGGTTGAGGACTTAGGAGATGCGGAACCACATTGGGAGCCTAGAATTGAAGAAAACCCCTCTAAGATGATTGAATTTGATGCTAAGGAGGAATGTGCACAACCTCCAAGGCATATCCCTTATGAAGACTTGGATGAGATGGAGCAAGAATTGGGTTCCCTTGGTGATGAAGATCAAGCATCAAGCCTTAGTGGTGAAGAATCCTTTGAGCATGAAGAACCTTCTCCCGTTGAATTTGAAAGCACTGTGGAGGTAAATTTCTCTCACCCTTCCATTTATGGTTTGAGTAAGGGAAAAGGCTTAGGTAGTATTGCTGAACAAAGGATTACATTTGAGAAATCTTGTAAAGAGGTGGAGATCCTTAGTAAAAGGGGAATGGAAATTGAATACGCTTTATCAAGATCCTTGGAGTTGTCTTTGCCTAGGTTGCCATCTACTCCTTCATTTGAGTGGGTTAAATTCATTTCTATTAGCTTTATTATCCCACTTGAATATGGTTTGCTTGAAACGGATGGCCAACTTAGGGAGCTTTGTGGGATGAAGCGTAAACGAAAAAGGTTTTGTGGTTGGCGTTGCAAATCAAGGCTCATTATGGTTGATGCATCAAACATGAGATATAAAGGTTAGAGTAGTGCTAAAATAAATGGGTCTAGAAGGATTGTTGGACACTTCATAGAGAATTCACCTTGCTCACCACCCGGATGGACTAATAATGATGATCAACTTCAAGACGGGTGTGAAAATAAAGTGTGGGATCCCGGATCACAAGACAAGGATCAACTTTGGGAGCCCCAAGCTTGTGAAGAACTTCATCAACACTTGGTGCAACAAATAAGAAATCTTGGGGGCACAATGGAGAACCAAGTATTGGTGGGAGTTCAAGGATAGCTTCAAGCACAAGCCACATTGAGAGGAGCTCCCCATAAGTCCAACTTAAGGACAATAAACAAAAGTGCTAGGTGGGAGACACCCCACCATGGTAATATCTTTTCATCTTCTCTTTTGTAAATATTGGTAAAAATAGTTCAATTTCATGTTTTTACTAGTTTGTTGAGTTTATTTGGTAGTATCATGTGTTAAATAAGGTTTTAGGGTGTTTTGGTAGCTGTTTGGAGGTTTAGAATGCTTGGATTGGTGCAAAAACATAAAAAAATTTTGAAAAACAGAGCACCATCCACGTGCACGCGCACCTGGCGCATACGCGCGCATCAAGCATTTTCGACCACCCATGCGGACGCGCCATGTACGCGTACGCGTGGATGCAAAAATTTCACCCCCAGCCAAAAACCCGAGAGTTAGGCCTGCACTGTGCGAAAATTGGGCCTAAGGCACAAACCAACCCGCGCGTACGCGTCCATGATCCCAAATGCACAATTCACGCGCACGCGCACATGCCGCATGCGCGCCGATTTGCTAAAGTGGTTCCCAGGCCAATGACCCGAGAGTTTTGCCAGCTCTGGGCTAGCATTAAGCGTTTGGCCCAACCTCACCCACGCGCGCGCGCACCTGGCGCGTAGGCGCCCTTAGGCCAAAATGCACATCGGCGCGTAAGCGTGCATGACACGTGTGCCCCTGTTAAAAAAAAAGTTTCTTTTTCTCATCTTCCATTTTCTTTTGTTTATCGCATTCACATACTTCCCTTCTTTGCATTTTTATTTTGTTTTTATAGCCTGTTTTTACTTTATTTTTTTCGGGTTTCTTATTTTAATAATGGTGTTGCATTCTCTTACTCAATTGTTTTGAATTTCTTGCATTATTTTGGTACCTCTTGACTTGTTTGTGTCGATTCTTATTTGATCTTGATGCTGAATATGCTCTTCATACTTTGATTTTACTCTTGCATCAAGTGTTAGTTCATATGCCCTTTGCTTATATTGTTTTCTCACTCACATGTTGTAGCTACCATGTAGTAGAGAACCATACCCTTATTTGGCATTAGCCTCCGCCTATGTTCTTTTTGCCTTGATATCTTTGTCATAGGCTTAATTTTTTTTTCTTTTTTCGCTCTTTTTAGGATTGGCCACCAAGAAGGAGAAAAAGGAAAAGCTTTTAAATGGGGCAACAAACAAGTCATCCGACCAATCTTTTGAAGAACTCATCAATTATAGCAACCCATCCACATTGCTCTTCTTTGCATGCACCGAGGACGGTGCAATCTTCAAGTGTGGGGAGGTCATCCGACCGATCTCCGTGGGTAATAATTTTCTTGTTCAACACCAATTCTTAGTTTTCTTTGTTAGATTAGTTATTGCATTGCATGATAGGTTGCATGTTAGTTAGAATTTGTACATATTTTTACCACTTCTTTCCTATTAGGACTACTTGGTTAGGGTGATGATTTCTTTTCCAAGAAATTGTTTTTAGGGCGACCTACCAATTTGAAAAATTTTTGGTTGAACTTGCTTGAAAGAATTTATTTTGGAACATGGTTTTGAGCTAAGAACACAAGCTTGTGAGATTTGAGCCTAATGATGTGGTTACATCTTATAACCACTTATTTTCCTTCTTGTGTGCATTATTCTCTTTCTATAATTGCAATCTTTGATTTATTTGATTCTTTATATCCATTATTTTGTGTATTCATGAATTTATATGATTGAGACCATCATTTCATTTAGCTCACTTACCCAAATAGCCTTACCTTTTATCTTCCATTGTTAGCCAAATTGAGCCTACGATTAACCCACTTGTTCTTAATGTAGCACATTACAAGCCCTAAAGCGAAAAACAATAAAAGTCCTTATTTGGATCTTTGATTGGCTTAGGCTAGTGTGTGTGTGTCATTCAAGTGTGGAAAAACTTGGGACATTGGGTGAATGAAAGGGTAGTTTTGGATTTTTGTTGTAAATATTGAGAATTGAATACATGCTCATGTGTAATGAATGTAAAACCTTATGCATTGATGATCTTGTATATAGAAAAAAAATGAGAAAAAGAAAAAAAAAACAATATGAAAAAGAAAAGAAAAAAAAATAGAAAAAGAAAGAAACAAAGAAAAAGAAAGAAATAAAAGGGGACAAAATGCCCCAAAGCAAAGCTCAATAAGGGTCAATGCATAAGTGTTGTGAAATGAAAAGGAATACATGAGTATGTGAAAAAGTGAGAAAAATGGGTAGTTAGGTTAGCTTTGAAATTGTATATGATGACATAGGTTAGGTGGGAAGTTTAAGCTTATCAAAGATTCAAATTTCAAGCTCACTTGACCAAATATGCATCCTTACCTTGACCCTAGCCCATTACAACCTAAAAAAAAGACCTCATGATACTTGTATTCATGCATGAAATATATATTGATTGTTAGAAGAAGAACAAATCTTAGAAAGTATTATTAGGGGAGAATCGAGAGAATCGACCCTACACACTTGAGCGACTAGAGTGCAAACACTTCCGGTGAGGGTTCGATGCTCAACTCCTTGATTCCCGGCTTTCATGAGCGTTCTTCTTGCAAGTCTACTTGAACTTCATTTTGATATTTAAATTGGTAGGATTCATGAGTCGTCATGGGACCTTAGCCCTACTTGTGCATGTATGTCTTGGAGATTGATTTATTCTTAACCAAGTAGGTAGAATCATTTTGCATTTAGTTGCATTCATATATATAGATGCATTTAGGTTATTTGCTTTGAATAAATGTTGATACCCTTTGCTCTCTCTTGGTTTAAGCATAAGGACATGCTTGGTTTAAGTGTGGGAAGGTTGATAAACCCCATTTGGAGGGTTTATCTTGTGTTGAATTTAGAGGATTTTATAACCTTTTAACCCACATTTATCCAATGAAATAGCATGGTTTTATAACTTCTCCTTTAATTGTGCTTAAGTGTGAAAACATGCTTTTAGGTCTTAAAGTAGCTAAATTTAATTCACCTTGATTCCATTAGATGTCTTGATATGTTTGTTAAGTGATTTCAGATTTATGAGGCAAAGATTGGATCAAGAAAATGAAGAAAAAGCATGTATAAATGGAGAACACATGAAGAAATGAAGGAATCACAAAAGCTGTCAAGCCGACCTCTTCGCACTAAATTGACCATAACTTGAGCTACAGAGGTTCAAATGATGCGGTTCCAGGTACGTTGGAAAGCTAACATCTGGGGATTCAAAACGATATAATATTTTCCATAGTTACTACAGGTATGGTGACGTGTATGCGCACGCGTCGTTGCTGCCATATGATCCACTTAAAGCAATACGTGGCCAGCGAATTCTAAAGCCTTGTGGGCCCAATCCAACTCATTTATGATGCTATTTAAGCCAAGAATTGAAAGGGAATTACCATACTTTCACACATTAGTTTAGTTTAGTTTAATTTTAGGAGGGAAAGTTAGTTTTAGAGAGAAAAGCTCTCACTTCTCTCTAGGATTAGGATTAGGATTAGGTTTAGTTCTTAGATCTAGGTTTTGATTCATGCTCTCTACTTCTTCTTCTTCTCAATTCTTTGTTGTTGCATTTATGATTCCTCTATTCTTTTGTTGTAATTTCCTTTATGTTGTTTCTATGCTTTATTGTAGATCTACTTTTGTTCCTTCTCTTCTCTTTCAATTCAATTAGAGGTAATTCATAATAATTGTGTTCCTTTTGATTGTTGTTATTGATTTCTTACAATAATTTTTGTTAGATTTTATTGTTGTTATCCATTTACTATGCTTTTCTTTAGTGCCTTCCAAGTGTTTGATGAAATGCTTGGTTGGATTTTAGTGTAGATTTTGTTCCTCTTGGCCTAGGTGGAGTAATTAGTGATGCTTGAGTTATCTAATTCCTTTGTTGATTGACTATTAGAAGTTGCTAATTGATTTGGATATCACTAAAGCTAGTCTTTCCCTTGGGAGTTAGTTAGGACTTATGGAATTAAGTTGATTCATCCACTTTACTTTCCTCCATGGTTAGAGGTTAACTAAGTGGTAGCAATGGACAATTTGTGGTCACAATTGAGGAGGATAACTAGGATGGGACTTCTAGTTCTCATATCTAGCCAAGAGCTTTGTTAGTTGTTAGTTTATTTTCTTTGCCATTTATATTTCTTGTCCAAAATCTCAAAACCCCAAACATACTCCATAACCAATAACAAGAACACTTTATTGCAATTCATAGGGAGAACGACCCGAGATTCAATACTTCGGTTTATAGATTTTAGGGGTTTGTACTTGTGACAAACAAATTTTTGTATGAAAGGACTATTGTTGGTTTAGAAACTATACTTGCAACGAGCTTTTATTTGTGAATTCTAAACCACACAAAAGTCCATTCGTCAGTAAGCTATAGTGAAACAAAGGCCTCAATCATATAAGTGCATGAATACATCAAACAATGGAAATATAGAATCAAGCAAGACAAATATCATAATTTTAGAGAGAACAACACACACTAGAATAAAATATTGGTTGATAAAATGCAACCAATCAAATAGGTTCAAAATCTCATTGGTTTTGTGTGTTCGAACTCTAAACCATGTTCCAAAATAAATTTCTTCAAGCAAGTTCAAAAAGTTTTAATTCAAATTAGTGAAATGCTATAGCAACTTTCTTGAAAAAGAAAATATTACTTCAACCAAGTAGTAGCTTAATTCAATCAACTAACTGACCATGCAATCTATCACGCAATGCAACAACTCAGTAACAAAGAGAACTAAACATTGGTGTTGAAAAGAGAGTAACTAACCCACAGAATAGGAGAATCAAAACCAGAACAAGAAGGTTGGTGCTATCTTCGACTCTGATGGAGGTGCATGACTTACTGGCGACCCTGGCTGCAACGGCAAGGACGGTGGCTCCTCTGGCTCGCACGGCTCTGTCTCCCTCTCTCCCTCACGTCGTTCTTTTCTCCACGGTGGAATCCAACAGGGACTGGCAGCGACATCAACTACGACGGGTTGGCTGCGACGGAGGTGGCTTCAATCGACCGTGGCAGCGTGTACGATGGCGACAAGACGCGACAGCTTCGTTCTCCACCTCTCCTCTCTCGCTCCCTTCCTCACGTGACCGCAACTGTAACAACCACACGGCGGTAATTAATCTTTCCAGAATCCAAAAGAACCGAAACCAAACTCAAAACCCTTACCGGCAATAGACCCAGCTACAACGGCACCGTTTTCCGGCCACAGAGGCTCGGCCACCCACCTTCAGCAGCGGCGACTCCACACATGTTGGCAGCGACTCCACACGCGACGAGTTCACCTCCTCTGCGTGCGCCCTCTCTTCTCCGTTCGTGGCTGTGGTTCGCGCTTCCTTCTCCCCTAACAGCAACTCGATGGCGATGGCGGCGACAACACAGCTTCTCACGTGCAGTAGTTCGACGTCTCCTCACTGCAGTGGCGGCGGCGGCGGTGGGGACAGCGTAGCTGGCAGCAGTGAAGATGAACGGCGGCGATCAGCTGAGCGGCAGCTCCCTCACTCTCCTCTTCTTCCTCCGATCTCTCTCTTTTCTCAGATCTCACTTTCTCTTCCCTCATTCCCCTGTTTCCATTTCCCTTTTCTTTTTCTTTCTTTTGGTTCTCTTCTTTTTTTAAAGCTACGTGTATTGGGGGAAGGGAGTGTGGCGGTGGAGGGTTAGGTTAGAAGCGGTTAGGGTTTTGTGTGTTTGATTTTAGGATTTTGCTTTAATTTAGGGCAAACGTGAAATTATAATTTTTTTAGGTAAATGAAGATTTTGTTAAATTTTAATAAAACTAAGAGATATTGTATTAAATTAAATTCTAAATTAATCTCTTTAAATTATTTTAAAAATATTATTTAATTATCAATTTGTTGATTGGCTTTTAATTAAGTATTCTAATTTAAAATATGTTTAATTACTCTGTTGGTCCCTATAGTTTCGTGAAATTTTCAATTAGGTTCCTATACTTTTTTTTCTTTTAATTGAGTCCTTGCACCAAATTTTTTTTAATTGGGTCCCTACACTTGTTTTTCTTTTTATTTAGGTCCCTATACCAATTCTTTTCTTTTAGTTGGGTCCCTATAAAATTAAGCCAATTACTACTAAGAGGGACTTAATTGAAAAAAAAAATTAGTGCAGGGACCCAATTAAAAAGAAAACAAAGTATAGGGACCTAATTGAAAATTTTACGAAACTATAGGGACCAACAGAGTAATTAAACCTTTAAAATATAAGGTAATATAATTAATTTTCTTTGTTTGTAAGAATTAAAGTATTAAATTTCAAAATCTTAATTATTTAAACCAAAACATATAAAATTCTTGTTATTTTACATTTGCTAAACTTTATAATTTGAATATAGAACATAATTCGATAATTATAAAATCAGATAAAACCTTAAATTATTTTAAACTTAATTAAGCAAAATTTTCTTTAATTATCTTTAATAAAATAATTTCTGAAACTAAAGTATTTAATGAATAAATAAATTAAAATTAACTCTTAATAAGATTTTTCGAAATGTCTGGGTCTTACATATTTAACAATATTGTAATGGATTCTGTTAGTTGGTAAAACCGCTAAGGTTTCATTTAAACTTTTTTTTTCATTTTGTACACTGATAGCCCTTTGATTTTAGGTTATGGGAAACTTTAATCTGACTGTCTATCATGGTGGTCGATTTGGGTATGATAAAGGGATATTGCAGTATATAAGGGGACAAAAGACACTGATTGAAGATGTTGAGAATGATTATTGGTCTGTATTTGAGGCATACGCAGAGTTAAGGCAGTTTGGGTACACAAATTCTAACATATCAACTTTGTAGTATAAGGATCCAACAGCTGAATGGTTGGAGGAAGATTTAAAGTTATTCGCTATTGATAGAGATACACTTGAGATGTGTAGAATAGCGGAGTTGAGGAGTCATGTTGAAATGTATGTAGTGCATGAGGTTGACGAGGGTGAATGTTTTTCTAAAGTTGGGTATGTTGATGTTGGGGGCAGAATAGGAAAAAATCCTAGGAATCAGTTGGTGGTTTATGAGGGTCAGCAAGGTAAACAGGTGCAATATAATAATGTGCAACAAGCTAGTGAAGGAGATAATGTGAATCCAAATGTAGCTGCTAAAAATGCACGGAATGAATCGAACAGTAATAATGACAGTAACGATGAAGAGTTTGTTCCGTCTTATCTTGAAGTTGACCGTGTAGATGACGTTCATTTCACAGATAATGAAGAGGAATATGATGATGACAGTGGTTTTGAGGGACTGACTGATGTTAAGGATGATTCTGGGGTTGATAAAGGCAAAATGGTTGTGAATGCTGATTTCAGTGATGATGAAAGCTTCAATAGTGATGAATTAGATTTGGAGTATGAGGTTGGTGGTAGTTGGGATAAATAAGATGGAGAAGAGGAAGATGAATATGAAAGGAGAAGGTATCCAATTCACAAAGACATAAAAGACATGAGTAGTTATAAGTGGGAGGTGAAAAATGTATTTGTTTTAAAGGAGGAATTTAAAGACACTGTAACAGTCTACGCAATACAAACAAGAAGGGGGATCAGGTATGCCAAGTTTGACTTGGTTAGAGTGAGAACTATTTGTCAATAGGATTGCCCTTTTTGGCTATATGCTGCTAAGATAGGTGATGAAACAACTTGGCAGCTTAGGTCTATAAACTTTAAGCACACTTGTGGCCAGGCACACAGGGTCGGAATAATACATACTCTGTGGTTGAGTAAAACTTTCAAAAAGAAGGTGGAGCATAACCCAAAAGTGAAGATAAATGAATTGGTTAACAAGGCATAAAGGAAGTGAAACCTGACTATGACAACATCAATGGCAGCTAGGTCAAGACAAGCTGCATTGGATGAAATACAAGGAACTTATAGGACTCAATATAAGAGGATAGCTGATTACTGCTCAGAGTTGCTAAGATCTAACCCAGGGTCAATAGTGAAGCTCAAGGTACAGAGGTCCCTTGATTTTGAGAATGAGGTTTAACCCTCTTCAATGAACAACTACTGCATTTTTCATAGAATATATGTCTATCTTAATGCTTGCAAAAAGATCTTTCTGCAGTGTAGAAGATTTATAGTGTTGGATGGTTGTTTTCTCAAGACACCTCAAGGGGGATCAGCTATTGACTACAATAGGGTGTGACCCTAATGATCAAATACTTCTTGTTGCATATGTCGTTGTTGAGGCAGAGACCAAAAACATCTGAAAATGGTTTCTCTAACTGCTAATTGATGATTTTGGTTCTGAAACAATCAGAAGGTCAACCTTCATGTCTGATTAACAGAAGCTAAACAACAACTGTATTGAAACTGTATTGATTAATTTTTAGTTATTCAAATAATTCTGATAAATAATAGTGTAATAACGCAAATGTTTTACCTGTTTTCTAGGGATTACTACCCGCTTTTGATGAAGTAATCTCGGGTGTAGACCACAGGTTCTGTGTAAGACATCTGTACAGCAACTTTAGGAAGAAGTTTTCTGGCCTTCACTTGAAGCAACTGATATAGAGGTGTGCAAAGACTACACACTAGAAGGACTGAGAAAGGGAGATGGGAGTGATCTGAAAGGTTAATGTCGAAGCTCACAGGCATCTAAATGCTATTGCTCCCAAATATTGGAGTAGATCCAGGTTTAACTATTATTCCAAATGTGACACTCTATTAAACAATGTGTCTGAAAGTTTTAATGTTGCAATAGTAGAGTCTAGAAAAAAACCTATTGTAACTATGTTAGAAGAAATCAGGGTTTATTTGATGACTAGATGGGCTAGAAATAGGAAAAGAATTCAAAAATTTAATAGTATGATTTTACCTTAGATTAGGAAGAAAATAGAGAGAAGGAGTAGATCTGTTGGTGAGTGGAGACCCTATTGGTCTGCTGCACAGTCATATGAAGTGGTAAATGGCTTGAACAAATATGCTGTAGATCTATCTGCTCGTGAGTGTTCTTGCAGGAAGTGGCAACTAAGTGGGCATTCCATACACTCATGCCATCAGCTGCATCAACTTTAAAGGACTGGAAATGGATGTATATGTTAATGACTGCTATAAGAAGGAAGCTTATGTCAGATGCTATGATTTGGTCATATACCTTGCAAATGGCCCAGATTTATGGGAGAAGACTGGTTTTGATGATGTGATGCCACCACTAGGAAGCCTAGCCATAGACCAGTAAAGAAGAGAAAAAGAGGTCCTAAGAAAGCTGAGGATAGGAGTCAGAATCACTTATCTAGGAGGGGGTAGATTCAAAGGTGCTCAAATTGTGGTAAATCAGATCACAAGAGGGGAGGATGCACTAAGCCACCTCTCCCTGTAACTTCATTTAATATATGTATTTTAGGATTTTGTTGTTATGGTTAGTTGTTGTAACTTGCTTTGTTTTTTTCTGTATTTTCAAGCCTAAATATCTAAACAATTTGCTATAAAAAAAATCAAAAAGAGGAAGGAAGAAATTAGTTATAAACAGGGGTGGCCAACCATCAGGGACATGAAGGAAGAGATCATCTTCATAACTTACTATCCATTCTGCTACTAGAGGGAGGAAAAGATCAGCTGTTAAACAAAAATCATATTCAGAACCCTAACCCACCACATCCACAACACCAATAACAAGGTCCAAGTCATCCCAACCCAACTCCAAACCCACACCACCATCTCAGCCCAACACATCAATGGTAGCTCTTCTCAACCCAAGGCCCAAGATGAAGCCCATCAGAAGTTCAACCCAACCACCACCAGTGCCCAAGGAGAAGAATACATCAACATCAAACTAACTAATTCTGAAGAATTTCTCTGCCAGCCACAATATTACACCTCATGTTTCACCAAGAAAGTTGAGATTAATGGAAAAACTACCTCCAAGAGATTGGGAAAAACTCTAAAATGTTGATATTTTGAATTTATTGTTATGTGAAAACTTTATACTCTAAGTATGTTGAGAGTTTATTTTGGTTTAAGTTGACTAGATACTTTTGATGCATTTTGTTGTTTACACAGCAACAGAGTTGCTTTAGGTTTAACTTTATACTTATAATGGTGACTTGGTTATTATATTTGATGTTGTTGCCCTTTAGGCAGAATATTTTGTGTTGGCTATAAGTGTCAACTAAGACAACTATTGCATATGTTTATGAATTGATTAAGCTGTGTTTTAAGTTATTTGTTTGTAGTGTTCAATTGTGTTGATTGATTATCTGTGTGAGTTATGAATGACCAAACTCATTATATAAGTACAAAATGGCTGAAAATTATATATTACTAAAGCAGGTCAACATATATAATTCTTGTTATAGATCACACTCTGCAACACAATTTCATTAACACAATTCTTGTCAAGCTACAAAGTCAGATTTCATTAACAGAAATCTTGTCAAGCTACAAAATCCTATTTCATTAACACAAATCTTCTCAAGCTACAGCCACACAATTTCATTAACAGGCTAAATACATACTAACGTAAAGAAACCTATTTTCTCAACTAATTTCATCAAGCCATTTTTGTGGCATTATACATGGTAACTCCTGCTTCTGATTTAATAAAATTTGGAACTAGATAAAAGAAACCCAACCTAATTAACCAACCATGTCCAATATTGTAACAACCTTCAACTTCCACTCAAAGTCCTTCACTTTTGCTTTTAGTCCTACAACTTTCTTCTTTAACCTTGCAGTCTGCGGATCTTAGAGGTTCTGGGTCTGTCCAACGAAAAAATCGACACTCCTCTTGAATCTATATGATCCCACCATAGTCAGTCCAATACCCAACAACAAAACAAAATCATCAATCAAGAACTAAAATCTAAAAACGCACCTCACAGTAAATGTAGCCCCAAAATCGTTGACTAGGGTTCTCTTTTGTGCCCGAAATTTGCTGCACAGATCTCTCACCTTGCCCACACTCTTCTACACAGATGAGTGAATCCTAGACGATCATGAGTACTGAAAAGCCATGGCAGCACTACAAGCTCTGGAACCCTAGCAGACGTTCTAATCTTTTGGTTGGTGGTGAGATTTTGATTTAAGCCTTTTTCATTCTGATAATTTATACAATCATATGTAATATTTTTTTTAAATCAATAAAACTATTAACTACCAGTAACAAACTAAAGGGTAAATTTATCAGAAAAAATTTGTTGATGAAGAGAAGGATGATTTTAAAGTGTTTTTGAACGTTAAAGATAATTTTAATAAGAAAAAAATGTCAGAGATTATTTTGATTTTGATCCCTAATTTTAAAGACAAAAAAAGTATTTAACCCAGTCTATAACAAGCAAAAGCTTCATATTTAGTTCATATAATTCCCGTGATTTTCGGATGTTTCATTTTTTTCGGTCAGACTTGCTTAATGCTTTGGTAGTATCCAAAGAGGATGACTTCTTATATTAAAATATTTTCATGCGAAAATAAGAATTTAATTTCAATGTATTATTAGGGCAAAATAATGTTACACATATGTACAATTATATATTGTTATATAAGTAAAAATAATTATTTTTGACATTGAACATGTGAATAGTTGATCATTCAAAATAATAAATGTAATTGAACTATATAAAATATTTTATTCTATTAGTGTATTAAAGTTAAACTTGTAAAAATAATAGATAAAATGTGAATATGGTTTCATATTAATCAATTTAATCAAATATATTAAATGATGTAATGGTTGTTAATTATTATTATTATTTTTAAGTGAAAACATTGTAAAAAATCGTGACTTTTTTTTTTGCCATAACCATTTCTTCTTGTGAGCCATGGCCTTGTTATGCTTCCATCCAAGTTCACAAAGGGCCTAGGCCCATCCATATGTTACACCGTTCTCTTTTTTAGTTGTGAAAGTGACAAACCAACCCTGACCCCATCTGCCCAAAAATAAAACCTGACCCACCCCCTCCCAAAAAAGAGAAGAAAAGAAAAGAAAATATGAATAACGACAAATCTTAATTATGAAAGAGTATTTTAGTTTTATAGGAAAAATGTGTAGGGACAAATCTTAACTGTATAATTGTTGATAAAATAAATTATAATGACATATAAATGGCTAAAAGCTCAAAATTGTTACAAGGTGTAATGGCTATATAAGTTTGGTTCATAAATCATAATAAACTTTTTCTCGGTAAACATTCATTTCATTAATCATACTTCAACTTGATTAACTTAACAGTTTTTTTTTTCAACACCTAAAAAAAAGATCGATAATACTTTTTTTATGATGAAAACTTTTAGGATAGAGTGGACTCAACTCAATTATGAGAGGTATATGAAAGTCGTGTTCTATGATTATTAGTAAACAGCCACAAATGTTAAATTAATAATCATACTCTAAAAAGTACAATATTAATTACATAAAAGAGTGTGTTGTATAGTCCTATATATACTGAGATCATTGCCTAAGTTCTGTTTTCTTTGTCTCCATTACTTACATCTCAACAACTGTAATAATAAAAGAGACAAAATAATTAATAATGGGAAAAAATATTTTTGTTCCCTGAGAATACATATATTCATCATAACAAAATATTTGTCCATTGGCATGCACAATAATGTGATCCAGGCACTTTAATTTGTTTTATTGGTTTAGTCAACTGAAATGACATTTCACCATAATGTTAGCAATGAACAATTAATCCTCATTGCCGATAGTAATGCATATTAAAACATTGCAATAAAGAAGAAGAAGAAGAAGAATATATCCCCTTCAACAATAATTCAACTCAAACCAGTGAAAAAGGGAACACCAGTGGAGTTAAGCCATACATCGCCCAATATAAACTGCTTAACCGTGAATTGACTTGCCTCAGTTGAGTTAGTTATGACTCTATAACAGGCCACTTAACCCTAGCGCTTGTGTTCGAACCAGGACCCCTATTTTGGTACTCACCATAATACAACGTGTCCAACGCAAAGGTTCCATTCCACTCCAACCACCCCGCAGGGTCAACCAGATCGTCAATGAATGATTTCATAAAAACTGTTCTTGAATACAGCTTCCATGGCCTACCAAGGTAAGTCTTGAACGACGACTTCACCGGGATTAGATCCGATGCGGCTGTAACCTTGCAGTTCAAGATTGATATTCCCGTGTTCTGGTTGGGGTCTTCTCTGCCCTGTGCGGTGAAGAGGTTCTTTTGGTTTGGATCGGGCTTACGTGCATATAGGTTGCAGTTTTGGAAGACGACGGCGGCGTTGCCGAAGATGAAGTCTACGGTGCCGTATACGTCGCAGTCACGGTAGAATTGGCGTAGGGAATGGACGTACAGGGTGTCTTGGTATGCCACGAAACTGCATTGGTACAATACTGAGAGATCTGCACCGTTTCTTACGGCCACGGCCTGGTGCTTGCGGGGTCCCGCCGAGTTCTCAAAGGTTATGCCTTTTGCTATGAATCCGTCTCCTACTACAGCTGCAATATATCAACTTTTTATTAGTAATATATTTAGTTAAGAAAAGTATAGGATACCAAACATATTATCTGTCAATTTTATAAAGAAACATATCTAAAAAATATATTTATAAAGACATTTTTATTAAATATAATTATAAAAAAGACATTTTTATTAGACACATCCACAAAAATATTTTTATTAAATACAATTATAAATAAAAATTGATAGAAATTAGTAAAAATGCTGTTGATAACATAGCATATTGATTTAGTTAAATTATTTAATACAATAGTATTAATATTTTAACTAGTATTTCTATAAAATTGTATAAGTAGCCATATCAATCAAATCATGACAAAACCTTGCTTCTCGGATATAAAAGAAAAGCATAAGTGGGCCTAAGATACATAAAGGTTGGGCATATTTCAAACAAATTATTGTACAGTTTCCTTATGGTAGAACAAGACATCACAAAATATTAAAAATAAGATACACAAAATAAAAATATACAAATTAATATTTTTATATTTTATTTAATAATAAAGACATAATTTTGTGTCTAAATTTTTTATATTTGAAAATAAACGCAACCTTAATACTGGGTTGGAGCCATGTGGACCTTTTTTAGTGTCATCCAATTCAAGAAAATTTGGTTTTCTCTTTTATGGAAACATATACATTAAGGGTGGGTTGCTGTGGTTAATATTTATTTACTTTGGTAATTTCAGCTTATGCTGGATGTCGGCAGCTGCCACAGATAAATGAAAAAGAAAAAAAAAACAAGCTAAGAAAATGCAGGCGATCACGTGTAAAGGTTTTGTAAAACTATTCTACAAAGAATACAAGATATTTTCTTAGTCTTATTAAAACACATGGGAGGTAATTTATAAATATTTATTTTAAAATTGGATAATATTTTCTTTATATATATATACTTTAAAATATTAATCATCTAACTTATTTACACAATTGTTAATCATACATGATCTAACAACGTGATGTTTCTTGTTACATATTACTCATCCATTATTAAAGCAAGTGTTTCTTTTAATTTGTTAATAAATTCAAAAATAAAAATATTTATTTTGAGAAGAATAAAATACTAACGAACTCTACAAACCCCGATAAGAGTTACTAATGCAAAGAGGCAAAGACAGACATACATTTTGAAAAATGCACTTCATACATCACTATCTCTGACATTTGCAGTAGGGGATAGGCTAAACCAAGATTATCTTTTCTATTTTTTGACCGACACATTCACACCCACTTCTATAATTTGTATCAACAATTATCATCTCATGTTATTCTTCAAGTCTTTTCCAAAAATAAATTGTCAAAACTATACAATAGTAGTGAGACATATTCAGATATTCTAATAAAGATATATACTAGAGTGCAATCGATGTCTAATTAGTTGAATAATTCTAATAAAAAGTTGGATGTAACATTTTACTTTATTAATAAGATAATAATCTATAAAGCCATCTATAAATCACTTATGTTAATTATTTTGATAAACATATCGAGAATACATATAATCTAATCAGTAGGTTGGAAACACTTTATCATTCTTTTTCCTTTATTTTAGAAGTAAATGATTGCACTACCAAGATCTAATTTGCTACCATCCGACACATTTCGTGTCTGCTCGATCACTCCACCATTTACTCTGGCGGGCCATATCAATATCTACACTCGTCTATGATTTTCTGAATGATGGCGAAAACTAATTAATGGGGTATGCAGTCACCCATTGAGCCTTAAATTTCAAAATAGTATATTAAAAGAGTACGTGTATAATCACACACTGTGAGATGTATTGGACTTCTTTTAGATTTGATGTACAAAAATACAAATATAGTTAATTAATGATTAAAAATTATAAAATGTGCTAACCCATAATATTCAACGTTCTACTATTCCAACTTGTGTTTGAGAATTCAGATAGACAAGGGAAAAAAAAAAGTAAAAAAGTGCCACGCCACGAAGAATCTTTCTACAATTACATACATATAAGCAGAAATCATATTTTGTTTTCTTGCCATTTTCAATCAATACCGACACTGGTCCGTGACAGTGATATATCATATATATGAGTCATGAGACAAGAAGTGGAGATCGGAGAGTATATATGATAACGAAAATATTTGATAAAAAAAAAATATTAGTGAAAAATTATAAAAACTTATTACTTTTAATTTTATTTAATACACCTTTCAAATCTCTGT
>NC_029790.2:8311714-8321959 GCF_000816755.2 Arachis ipaensis | reverse complement strand
AGATTCGAAGAATCTTATGCTCACCTTTAATTTCCACATTATTTATTTTCCTCTTTAATCCAATTATATTTATTCTTTTCCTTTTCCAAATTAAAGAGCGAATATGAAACTAAAACCGTAGCAATTACGCTAAGTGGAAAAAACATGGCAGTAGGAAAGAAAACGCACCAAAAGTAGCGAACTGGAAAGTGGTCCAGCCGTCGACGACATTCCTACTGGCCTTCACGACGGTTTTTCCGATTCCATCACCCACCAGCATCAAATTCGTCTTCTTCTTAATCACCTCCACGTTCTCAAAATACGCTCCAGCTTTTATGTGTATCACAAACCTATTAGCAACACAATGCAATCAGCATATCACTCATTTTTTAATCTTCAAATTAAACAACACATGTACCTGGTTGTGCTCGAGTTGGGAGCAGCAGCCAGCGCCTCCGCTATAGTTTTGAAGTTTCCAGTGCCATCTTGGGCCACAACAAGATTGAACTTAGTCTGATTCACAGAAGCTTGAAGCAGCTTGCGGTCTTTGTTAGTAATCCAGGTGGGAAAATGTCCCTTCATCTTCCCATATTCCGGGAAGACCTCCAATTTGGAAGGCTTCTTCACTCCGGGAACCTTCTTGAGCATGGCGAGGGAGTTACTAACATGATTAGAAATCTGAAACAACTTGTCCTGCAGGTACCTTTCCCTCACGTGACTCCCCTTGCAGTAAGCGAAGCCATCGAGACACGTGTACAAGTTGGTCATGGCTGCACTCAGAAGAGTCTGCGAGTCGTGGTGGCGCCTACTGGGTATTGTGGTCTGGTTGAGATCGGAGATGGTGGTGGCGAGCTCCATGCGGGTGTCCTCGATGGTTCTCTGAGTTATATTTCTGATGTTTTCTATGCTCCTGAACTTGATTACAATTTACTGAGTATGGGGCAATTATCTGAGAAGGGATATAAGATGATAACTTATCATGGATATTGCACTGTGTTTGACAACAATGGAAGGTTCATTGATAAAGTAAAGATGACTTCAAACAGAATGTTTCCGTTAAAAATTCAACATGTTAATCCCTCTTGCATGAGTTCTGTAATACTTGATGATAACTGGTTATGACATATGCGGTTTGGGCACTTTCATTTTTCTGGCCTAAACTACCTGTCAAGAAAAGGACTTGTTTCTGGTCTACCACGGATTCATATTCCCAATTGTGTTTGTGAGATTTGTCAACTGGAAAAGAAGCACAGAGATCCATTCCCTACAGGAAAGTCTTGGAGAGCTAGAAGATTACTTGAAATTGTGTATTCAGATCTCTGTTCTGTAGAAGTTCCAAATAATGGTGGTAGCAGGTACTTTATCACTTTTATTGATGATTTTAGTAGATATACATGGGTATACTTTTTGAAGCAGAAATCAGAAGCATGTGATGTCTTTAAGACATTCAAGACGTTTGTCGAAAAACAAAGTGGCTATAAAATCAAAATTCTCAAAACAGACAGAGGAACAGAATATCTTGCGTGTTCAGAATACTTTAAGCAACACGGAATTCAACACCAACTAACAACTAGATATACTCCTCAACAAAATGGAGTTGCTGAAAGAAAGAATAGAACCATCATGGATATGGTCAGGTGCATGCTCAAGTCAAAACAAATGCCTAAAGAGTTTTGGGCAGAAGCAGTCGCAACAGCAGTTCATATTTTAAACAGGTGTCCAACAAAAAGTGTTCGTGATAAAACTCCAGAGGAAGCTTGGAGTGGAAAGCGGCCTTCCATTCATCATTTGAGAGTCTTTGGGTGTATCGCTTATGCCCATGTACCAGATCAATTAAGGAAGAAGTTAGATGACAAAGGTGAGAAGTGTAATTTTATTGGTTATAGCACAGACTCAAAAGCATACAAGTTGTACAATCCAGAAACAAAGAAAGTGATCATCAGCAGAGACGTGACGTTTGACGAGAAAGCCATGTGGGACTGGAACACAAAGACAGAAAAGCAGTCGATTGTAATTTCAAATACATGTGATGATAATGAAGAAAGACAACCAGACACAACCGAACAACCAGAATCATCTAGAAGACCTCAAAGAGAGAGGAGACTACCTGCTAGATTAGTAGATTATGAAGTAGGCAATGACAACGATCCGTCCGATGAAGAAATCATAAATTTTGCTCTATTTTCAGATTGTAAGCCGTTGAACTTTGAAGAAGCCTCTAAAGACAACAATTGGAAGAAAGTAATGGATGAGGAGATTCATGCCATTGAGAAGAATGACACATGGGAGCTGACAAATTTACCAGCAGATAAGAAGCTGATTGGAGTAAAGTGGGTTTACAAGACTAAGTACAAACCTAGTGGTGAAGTTGATCGTTTCAAAGCAAGATTAGTTGCAAAAGGATACAAACAAAAACCAGTGATCGAGTATTGTCCAACTGAAGAACAAGTTGCTGATATATTTACAAAGCCATTGAAGATTGAGTTATTTTACAAATTGAAGAAGATGCTTAATTCTGCAAGTTTGATTTAAGGGAGGCAATGTTAATTAAAATTTTAAATCAACTTGCATCACTAGAATCTTCATGAAGAGTGTTGAAGTCAAAATGGTCAAAGGAGAAGCAAAGTTTTAGTTGAATACAATAATCATCTATTTACTAGAAGATGTTGGAAGCTTGAAGATTTTTGAAGAACATTCAAGAGATTAGTATAACTACAACATTCTACAACAATGAAGAAGTTCAAAATCAAATTGAATTGGAATTGAAAGGAAGTTGCACTCATCACCTCCATACTAGAAGAATCATGAAGTGCATTGGAAGGTTCAAGATTGATAACTAAGCTTAATGAAGAATTTTCAAGATGTGCTAGAAATTACTTATTTGAATAGTCAAAGTAAGAAGTAAAGTTGGATAAGTATGTGTATTAAGAAGCTAGTAGAATCATGAACTTTTAGTATGAAACTTTGCCTATATAAAGGCATATATGTCTTATGTATTTAGTGTGTTCCATAATGAAATGTGTATGTTTTGAAATGTGAAAATTCTCTCCTTTGTTTTATGAGTGTTAGTGAGTTTGAGAGATGAAAAATATGATAGTGTCATTTATATGAGTGAGTGATCCTAGGGCCAATTAGTTGTGGGTATTTTACTTACACCTCGCCGACGGTGTGGTTGAGGAGAGAGCATATCGTTTGTGGGAGGGATTTGGATGCGAGATCGGGGAATGTGGAGACAGTTGAGACGCAGAGGTCTCGGTAGAGTGTTCCTTCGCATGCTGACTCTGCTACTTGGATGTGTGCTTCTTTTTCATCAGATGCTGTTGCTTTTGTAGTGGTGATGTTTACAAGGAAAAGAGACAGCAATAGTGCTGTTCTTCTTCTGGTAAGGTTATACATTTTTGAGAAGAAGATGAATTAGCAGCTATGGCTGAATGCTGTGTATGGATCAGGTGGTTGGCTTCTTAATAAATAATAACAAGGTTCCGAGAACCAGACCGGTCAATAAACCGGTGAAGTGACTGGTTTACTGGTTTAATGGTTCGACCGGAGTTTAACCGGAGTTTGACTGGTTTAATTAAATATTAAATAAAATTATTAAAAATTTAATATATAATTTTAAATATTTAAATTTCAATAAAATTTAACCTCATAAAATTTAAAATTTAAAATTTCAATCTATAACCTAATAATAAAAAATAACAAACAAATCAGTAATACTAACAACCACTAACCATTGAATTTGCAAACATAATCATAATTTAAATTTAGAACAAACATAATCATAATTTGGAACAAACAAATAGAATTACAAAAACATATGAAATCAAATTACAATAACAAATTAAAAACAGAACAAAAACATAATTTAAAACTTACAAAAACAATCACAAGAACCTGATTAATTCATTTAATTAACAAAATAAAAAAAAAGCTAAAAAGCAGAAGACAAGGCATCATCAACAGCAGCGAAGGCTTTTTCATCATCATCATCACAATGGCTAAGGTTGAAGGATCCAAGAATTGTTAGGGTATCAAGTGCATTTGGAGGAAAAAAAATAAAAAAAATAAATAAAAAGCAGAAGACAGCAGCACTCAATAGAAATCAAATGCAGAAGACAGCAATGAAAAAACAACAATTAACCCAGACAAACAAACAACAATCAACATAGTCAAATCCAAAAAACAGCAATTAACTCCCAAAAATAAAAACTAAAGCAGGGTAGGGATCTACTTACAAACTCAGAAATTCAGAAACTCAAGCTAAGCAGAAATTAGCAAACTCAGAATCAGAAATCAGAAACCAAATAAGAGTACAAAAGCAAGGAAAAGTAAATTGAAGATCGGCGGCGAAGGAGGAATCCAAGTGACGGCGATAAAAGAGGGGAAGTGAGCTCGGGCACAGAGGGATTGAAGACAGGCTTGACGTGCGAGAGAGAGGGATCGACGATGAGGACGGACCGACGGAGACACGATTTCAAGGTGGCCAACAGTGACATCAACAGCGAGCATACCTGGCAACACGAGGTGAAGCGATCTAGGAGAAGAGAATCGCGACGGCGGAGCTCGACGCTGGCTGAGGAGAAGAGAAGAGTTCGTCGGTGATGGCGGCGCTGGTCGCTGGCGGTCTGGGAGAAAGAGAGCGGCTAGGGTTTCGTGTGGAGATCAGAGAGAGAGGGGCTGGGTGGTGAGTGGTGACTGAGTTAGTGGGTTGTGGGTGTGTGCGAGAGAGAAGGGAGGGGGGTTATATATATATATTTTAATATATATTATTTTATTTTATTTTTTAACTAAAAACCGGTAAAAAATCGTCCGGTTCAAACGGTTTATCGATTAACCGCTAGTTTGATCGGTTTTTTTACCGATTTTTTGTCAAACGGTTTTTCACTTCAACCGAACCGGCCAGGGATCGATTTTTGATTAACCCAGTTGAACCGGTCGGTCCGGTTCGATTTTCAGAACCATGAATAATAACCAAGTGGGGTGATGAGGTTACTATTTTGTATTCTCTCTTAAAAAAATAAAAAAAAAAGAGGGTAAATTAAGTATGGAATTCATATAGATTTCATCCAATCATAGTAATAAGTGAAAAAATGACTGTATCTTTTAAAGAAAAATATGAGGAACTAATACTCTAATTGTACAATGTATATAATGGGGTTTAATTATAATTAAAATTAAACTATGAGTAACTAATTAATTGTTTCATATTTAAAATTTGAATAAAATTAGAATTCTCCTCAGTGACCTCAACACAAACAGCAGCCCTAATTCTAATTTCCTCTCTGCACTGTTCTTTTTCTTCTTTCCTTTCAGCACCGGCGTCCCCTCTTCCTCTCTCATGCTGCCATCATCCACCGCACCAAGCTCCCCTTGCGTCGCCCTCCTCAATTGCGCCCCAGCGGGCGCGTCCTCCCTCATGTCTCCTTCCACCATGATACAATGACTTCGACCATCGTTAGCGCGGCCGTTGAAGCTCGCCACCGTTTGCTGCCCAACGGCCTCCCCTCTGCTCACCACCGGGCTTGTTGTGATTCTGCTCTCTGCGACTGATGCCCACTAACACGATAATCTTTTCTCTGTAGTGTTGTTTCAATTTGTATGTTTCTAGTGTCATTAATTTTTCATATTTGAATAAAAGTTTGTTGGATATTTTGTGGGTTTTTTTTATCATTATTCTATTTTAGTCATGGGAACTCAAGGACCAACTGATCACAACTCTCTTACTAATGGCTCTGTAAGTCTCTGTATCTATCTATCTTTTTGAATATTATTTTTATCATTATTGTATTTGCAAAAAAATAAGTTCTTGTTTATGCCTAAACATGAATATAAATTTGACCATGAATAGAGAACAAAATTATTACTATTTAAACCATTAAAATAAATCCTTTATTCGTCATATTTTTTTCCTCAATTTTGTTGTGGCTTGTTGTCCTGTTGCTCATTTTTTGTTTTATCTCAAACACAATGATATTGAAGTCTCTTTCTTTCTTCTTCCTTTATCTCTTTCCTTTCATTGAACTAAACTACACTAGCCAATAGCAAATATGGAATATATCGAAATTAACCAAATTCAATGGTTGAAAATTAGCTGCAATAGAATGAGAATAATTCATTATTGTTGGATGTTCATTTTACTAGGTATGCGAATGCTTATTTTCATTTTTAGGTGGATGTTTAGTTGATTGGATTGAATTTTAAGTAGATACAATTTATTCAATATTAAATTCCTAATGGATGACAAGGTTTTTTTTGTGACAAATTATTGAAGAATTTCAATCTTAGGTATGAA
Source organism: Arachis ipaensis (assembly GCF_000816755.2). Classification (NCBI taxonomy): domain Eukaryota; kingdom Viridiplantae; phylum Streptophyta; class Magnoliopsida; order Fabales; family Fabaceae; genus Arachis; species Arachis ipaensis. Next base: position 8,315,688 of record NC_029790.2, on the reverse strand, counting down.
CACATTCCTCTAACTTTGCTCATCAAATTTAAGGCTCTTAACAGAATGAATGTTATGAGTTGTTGCAGATTGTGTGGATGAAATTGATGCACAACAGGTCTTTGGATATGCCCTTTACAAAGATGGGTAAAATACCAAGCTCTCTTATCCCTTGGAAAAGTTTAGTTCTAATATTTCCAATAAAAACTTTCACAATGGCCATTTCATCCAAAGAATGCTAGCGAAGGCTTCTTCTCTTCCCAAGTACAATTTTCTCACCAAAGTTTAGGTTGGATGTTCATTTTACTAGGTAGGTCGATAGTTATTTTCATTCTAATTTGGATGTTTATTTGATTTGGATTGAATTTAATATAATTTTGTCTTATTAGAAGAATTTGTTAAGAAAATATTGTGAACATGGTGTCTATTATAAACTAAAATTTTACTAACACGCTTAATCCTGTTTAAGTTAGTCATTTTCTTGGTGGTTTATATTGCTAATATTTATGTCGTAGTACCATACGTCACTTATTAATTCCTTTGGTTGATTTTTTGTTTGTGTTCGATTGCAGGTCGTGGACCTGACGGACGTGACTGAGCTAGAAACTGATAAGACAGAACTTAGTCATATTGTATAATTGGATTTATTGTACCATTCACTGAGTTCAAGTATGCTTGGAGTTGTTACAGTTAGATATAAGTAATTAAGTTAGAACAAGGTTATGTGATATTTAGATTTGTAAAACAAATACTAGATTGTATTTTTCTTTAGCCATTTAAAATAAACATCGACTTTTCGAATAAATGAGCCATTGGTATCTTTCTTGTATCATTCCTTTGGAAATGTAAAAATGCTATGTGAATGAAAAAGTTATACCATTACACTATGAAAATTTGTTTGCTTTTGTCTGATATGAATGATCTCTAATATATGCAACAATACCATAATAAAATTTAACATGTTCAGATTGGCAAGAACTTTTGAAGAACAATGAAAAGAATTGAAAATTTGCAATCCACACAGATTCTATGACTATCTAACTAATATTATATGAAATTGGAATTCATTAAAATATGGCCCTAGAAATGAGCAATCTATTTCTAACATAAAATTAAAAATTAGTACAATTCTGCAATGGTTTCAAATCTACTAGTTTAATTTAATTCTCAATCAATGGTGAGGTCTAATATATATGCTTTCATGGTATTTACACCTTACAAATATACTAGTTTATATTCGGTAACACATAAACTCAAGCAAAAAAGTTGAGCTTATTGGATATAATAACATCATTCACTTACTAACCAATCAGAGTCCCCATCTATCTAGCCATTGGTGAATTAATTAATAGCATTTATGTCTTTTGAAATAATTGATCAATGTAATTGGCAACCACTTGCTTAACACCGTTGTAAAGCCTCCTAATTAACTTTTGAAGAGTCTTATAGAGTGGGAATTGCATCCATGCAAATATAGCCACAAGAAGGAATCCAGCACAATAGAACAAAACAGAAGTCCATTTTGTGTTCTCCAACTGAATCGTCAGCAAAACGGTTGCGCTGAATGCCAGCATTGTGCACACCAATGAGAAGAACAACAGTGCAAATCCCAGATTGAGTTTTCTTGGGAGGGACTTGTAGAAATCCCATAGCTCGAATGGCGATGTTAGGATTGAAAGGAACATCACCACTGAGGCAAGTGAGCTCACAAGGGCTACAACATCTGTGACAGTGAAGAAGAGGAAGACTCGTGAGCCAAAGAACACTGGTGTGTCTTTTTCACTCCCACCTGTGATTGTGTAGGCAGCAGCAAAGACAACTGTGGCAACAAGAACTGCTACTGTGGAGCATGATTGAGTTGTCTCCTTTATCCAGCACTTTGCCTCTTTGTGCATATCCTGAAGCTCCATTTCCAAAACATCATTAGCTGTTAGGCCATCTTTGTCACAATGCATCAAGTAGTAGGAGGAATAATCCTTCTCACTCTCTGCACGAACCATCTACATACATAGTAAAATGAACATCCACTTTAGTTGATAATAAACATCTAATAAATTAAGAACTTTTATTCAATTATTACATTCTTGATTAAAATCCATGTATAAGAGGCCAGAACATGCTTCAACCAATGTCAAGCAGACCAGAACCCCATCTTGTTCCTTGAATTAGCAATTCATTCAGGTTAGTTGTACTGTTTCGAAGGAACTGTGGCTTAGCTGGATCACAAAAAACTGAATTTCGACCATTGCAATTCAGCATGAATTCAGTGTGAACATCTTCACATACAGTACCATACAAGAATCCAATCTGCAATAAGGAATAAGCACACTGAAAGGCACTGTGTTAATCGAAAAAAAACATAGATATTCTTAATCTTTATTACCTCTTGACCCCATTTAGTGTTAGTTTCATAGTTACATGAAGCCAAAAGTAGAGTCTCTTCATCAGGTAAAGCTTTCCCGCTATTCACCAAATCAGGAGTGAAATTATGTTTTAAGGATTTGATTAACTTGTTGGATGTGTCAAATTGTTGTTGGGGTTCAAGTTCAGTGCCTAACATTATTGAAAACATAGAATTATAATATGGGTATGCAGTTATGATACTCATATCTAAAGCAAAAACAACTGAATAATTTCAATAGAAACCAAACATCCAGGAACATGCTAAATTCATTGCAACCATCTATAATAACAATTTCTTCTACAAGTTCCAACACAATGACATTGCAACAATAGAGTTCTTCACTATGAACAATCAAACACCTCAGCTAGATTCAGTGCATGTACAGCTAGTAGCAAGAGAAACAGATATCATCACATCAACAAATCAACCCACTAACCTCAAACGATCCAGACCTGAGAAGAAAATTATTTTACTTTCATTACAAAGCAATATCATAAAGTTCAGGTCATTCTTTGGTTACATTCACACGAGCAACATAGTTAGTATCGGAAATTGTCGAAAATATTTCAAAATTGCAAGACTAACCATCCAATATCCTACTAGAATAACCATCCGACAAATGCTTTCTCACCATGGTAAACCATCATGAATTGCAACAGCCTTAACTAACTACAGAGTCCACAGTTGCCGGGATGCTACAATCGCACCTAATGCTTTCTCACCATGGTTAATCACTCATATCATCAACAAAATCCATCTATGATACTACATGCAACAACGATTACCATTCGAAAAATGAACAACTCCACCTACTTACATTGGATGGTTAGGATTCTTCCAGTGATGTTTGCTGTGTTTCCGGTGACCCGTTGAGGAGCTTGCGGCTGGTTTCGCAGGTTTGGATGCGCAGCTACTCGCGGATGACGGCGACCACGCGAGTAGAGAGGTGCGGCTGCTGCTTTCTGCCGTGAGCGCTCCTTTGCCTTCAGTTCTGATCGGAGGCGGAGCTCGGAGGGGCTGGGTGGCGGTGACAGCGGGGTGTTCAACGACAGCCAGGCGCCATCCTTGAGGGCTGCGATGAGGTCGTTTCCGTTTCCTGTTCGCCTTCCACGGTTCAAGGTTGCGGCGCAAACGGGTCTTCGTGGTTCGCCGGTCTGTTCAGCAATTTGGAGGGTTTTGGATGGGGAGTGAAACGTTGACAACCTAATGGTTTGGGATTTGGGAGAAAAAGTGTAATTAGCATAAAATGTGTGGTGTGGTAAACAAAACAGCCACATTAGATTAGGATTATTGATGGGTTAATTTCTTCTTTTAAATTAGATTGGGCCTTATAAACAGTCCATTGTAGCCATTGTATAGATATTTCATTGTATCCCTAGCGGGACTCATCTTTTAAAACTGAATTAATATAACTTACTTTAACTCTAAAATGATACAATCATACAACACTAAACTACATAGCAAGTTTCGTATTTTTTTTTTAAAGTTAGGAGTAAAATTAGAATTTAAAATTTAGGTGAGAATAAAAAAAATTATGATATTTGAGTTATAATTTGTTAGTGTAAATTTTATATATCTATTGTGTATTGTG
>NC_029790.2:8304268-8311519 GCF_000816755.2 Arachis ipaensis | reverse complement strand
GAATCTGGATACTGGATAGAGTTTGCAATAGAAGGTGTCTAGTGTTGGCCTGTGTATGTTGGATTGTTGGTGATCCCGTTTCGGTATTGTTGTTATGGTTATTTATTAAAAGAAAAGCTCAAGACACTGATTTTAATTTATCTTGGTCAGTATTTTTAGTGAATAATTTAATATTTTTAATTTATTAGTTTAATATTATATTTTTAATTAATATTTTAAATATTAATAATTAACTGCTAAGAAAAATAATACATTGTATTGTCATGTATTATTATTCTGACATATAATTATTAAAATTTAGAAAGTTACAAAAATGCAATTAAGTTGTATTAGCTAGTAGCAAACCGACAAACATCCAATAATTTCTTGGATCTGCGAGACAAGAAGAATCTTGCCCTTTCTAAGATAGGAGATTGGCATTGACCTTTGGCTTCACTATGTTTTCGGTAAGGGAATAGCTTCATTCGCCTCGCCATGTTAAGTTTACCCTGCCTCAAGTCAAGGTTTAAAATTTGCATATCCACTGTACGTAAGAATTCCATCCATCTTTTTAACAGTAAAATAGACTTGTCTGTGTTAGTAAGTCCCCTTATTACTCTTGCATAAAAGCTTTGTACTTAGTCAGTTAGTCACAATTATTCATATTCACTGACAAACTTTTTTCATACACAAGTACACCATCTCATCTACTATACTTCTATATATGATTTTTTTTTTGTTGACCAAAAAGAAATTGATTCCTTATTATTAGTCAGACCAGTGCTAGTTGCAATATTATTTTGGTCGCTCCAAAAATGATCCTAAAACGAAACGAACAATTTTGTTCCTCATAACTCATTATTTAAGATACAAAGTGATGAAAGAAGATTTGACCTCTATCTATTTGTTTAGAATAAATTACTAATTATGCCCCCGAAATTGTAAAACGCTAACAAAAATAACCCTAATATTTGATAATGGCAATCATATCCTCGAAAAAATTAAAAACGGTACAAATCTGACCATCCGTTAGGAGAAGCCTTCTCCGTTTAACGGAGCTTGGTGATGTGTCAAAGGGAAGTCCAACGTGACCTCCGTATTAGGCTTCTCAATCCCTTTTCTTCCTATATCCCTAATTTATCAAACCCTAATTGGCCAATTCAAATGAAATTACTAGATTAACCTTTTAGTGAAAGACCATATTTAACCAAGAGGATGTTGGACGCGCGAAACTGAAGAGTTTCTTGGGGGTGGTCTCTGTTTGGCTTCGTCTGCTGTCGCTTTATATCCGTCTCTTGGATTTGGTAACGTCACATGCAGTGTCACGTTTGGCGTTGATACGGAGTGAAGAAATCGTCGTAGAACAACGAAGATTTTGGTAAGCATTTTATGTTTCCGTTGTTCTTATTATCAGTCATTTGGGGTTTGAATATGGAGGTATGATGATGGTGTTTTGATGTGTTGTGTTTAAGCTGATTATGACTTTTGTTATAACTTGATATTTAGTTGCCCTTTGTTGGACAATTTGAGTATTTTGGGTTGTATGTTGATATTTAGTATGGTTGGTATTTAGTTATGACTTTATCTAGTTTTTGGGTTGTATGCTGATATTTAGTATGGTTGGTTATTGCCCTTTGTTGGACAATTTGTTTATTTTGGTGTCTGGTATGAAGACTGAAATGTTATGCTGATATCTAGTTAATGCGTAATGTTATGCAGACCAGTTGTTTTGGTTTTTATGTTGTGCTTTTACCAATTTTGATTTCTTAGGTCTATTTGAACTTATTTAACACATCTGAGTTGCCTTTTTAGTTAGTTGCACTTCACTCCATTCATGCTTTTCTTACTGATGTCAACATAAATTCTAGACACAGCTCTAATTCATTAACAAGTAATCAAATAGGCACAGCAATGTCAACATAAATTCTATGCAACAATAACACATAACATTCATCAATAAACCCTGTCCTGCATGCATCCCTTGTCCTATCTAACCAAACACATCAAACTCATACTCAAACTCAGTACAAGTCCACCCAGTACGAAACATAGAAGCAATTCAACTCTCTTCATCTGCTCTATCAACATCTTTCGATCTCTCTGTGTCGTCTCACTCTCAACACTGGTAAACCTCCCTTCCAATACTCCACATGCATTGCATACTACTGTGCCATTCTTAGAGCATTCCTCCACCCCAGCAGATTCCTCATTTGTTTCGTCCATCCATTGAAAATAACGGCACCCAGTGTTCTTCGTCTGCCCAACACAAATATCATTCATCAAGCTCAATTGTCAAACGGGGGAACAAATGAAGCAGAAAAATCATGCTTACCTTCCACAGAGGACACCTGAAGAACCATCTTCCTGGGTTTCTCCTCATCTTCGACTTCAACGCCACCACCTGAAGACGGCAGAAGCATGTGCCATCATACGACTTGCTCACATGTTCTTCGAGCCCTTCAGATCCACTATTTTCCATATTCTGTGTCCTTCGATTATAACTTGACATGACTGAGCTTCCACCATGCATGCCAATGGTTAGGGTTTTGCTTTATGCTCAATTTGGGGAAAACGTTCTTTCACGATTCTAAATAAGGGAGAAAAGGTTGAGAAGCCTAATATGGAGGTCACGTTGGACTTCCATTTGACACATCACCAAGTTCTGTTAAACGGAGAAGGCTTCTCATCACGGATTGTCAGATTTGTAGCGTTTTTAAATTTTTCGAAGGTATGATTGTCGTTATCAAATATTAGAGTTATTTTTGTCAGCGTTTTACAAATTCGGGAATATAATTGGTAATTTACTCATTTATTTAAATTAAATGACAACTTATTCTCTAACAATACGAAAAAAAGACATTTTAACTCCGAATAATTTATTCTATTGGATATTAAGATCTTTTTCTATTATTTCTTAATAGAACAATTTCACATGATTTATTATTTTTTTTTCAAAGTTAGGAATAAAACTCAAATCTAAAACTATAAAATAAGAAAGAAAAAAAATTTTAAGTGAAAGAATGAAACTATACAAAAAAAATTAAAAAATATTATTTCTCATTCATTATTTTATACACTAAACTATATTTTAAATTATGGTTTGCAATATATTGATGATAGTGACGAAATCGACCGTGACCTTGATACGGAGTTGGAGCTTTTAATTATGATAAATGCGCTAATTATGGATATAATGCCGGAAATAAACCCGATTTTATATTATCCTTCAATTCGAATTAGCAAAAATGTCTCCTTGCATAATATGAGTTCCAAACATTCATGATCTGGATGTGAATGAGTATGTTTTGGCTTTTTTAAAAAAAAAAAAAAAGGAAAGAAGAAAAAGGAGATCACCCACACCCATCCACAGCAGCGCCGACGTTGAGGGCCGCAACCACCACCGCGTTCTGCTTCTCGCCGAGCCCGCCTCCTCATTGCCGTCGCCGAACGTCCCCGAGCTCGCCGAGCCCGCCTCCTCATTTGCCGTTGCTGAACGTCGCCGAGCTCGCCAACTCGTTGGGGCGTCGCCGACACCGCGTCCTCACTCGCCGCCGGTACTCTGTTCTTGATTTATTTGCTGCCTTCTGGTTCTTCCTGCTTCTGAGGTTCTATGCTTGAAGTTGCTGCCTTCTGAGTTCTGATTATGATTTATGAGTTCTATGCTTCTTGATTTTGATTTTCTGATCTCGCCTCCGTCTGAACTTGCTGCCTTCTGAGTTCTGATTATGAGTTCTGTGCTTGAACTTGTTGCCTTCTGAGTTCTGATTATGAGTTCTGTGCTTGATTTTTTACTGATTTCGATTTATTTTGCTGCCTTCTTGAATTTGTGATTTCGATTTATTTGCTGCCTGCTTGAACTGATTTCAATTTATTTTGCTGCCTTCTTGAATTTGTGATTTTGATTTATTTGCTGCCTGCTTGATTTACTGATTTCAATTTATTTTGCTGCCTTCTTGAATTTGTGATTTCGATTTATTTGCTGCCTGCTTGATTTACTGATTTCAATTGCTTGATTTACTGATTTCAATTTATTTTGTTGCCTTCTGATTTTCTGTGCCTAATTTTTTGATTTATTTGTTTGCTGGATTCAAAATTTTGATTGATTTGTTATCTGTTCATGATTTATTTATTTGCTGGATTCATGATTTTGATTTTTGATTTTCTGAGGTTATTTGTACTAATTACACACAAAAGCCACTGTTTATCTTTTTGTTTTTCTTCAAACAATGCAGTATGAAGTATGAACACTTATATTTTGGTGTTTTTAATTGTTAGAATTATGTGAGAAACTGTACCAATTCAGTAGCAGTTAGGCTGTGAAGTGTGTGATTGAACATCAACCTTGTTAGAAATTAGGTCTTGTTAGACATCAACCTTCAATAATGTGATTTGTTTATTGTTGAAATATTTGTTTTGGACTGAGTGTTCAACTCATTATTCTTTTCCTTCACCAATCACCAGAACCTTTTTCGGCATACAATGCTACCGTGGAACTCTCTAACTAGAAGATGATACTGTATCAGTTCTTTCCTATATAATATAATGAACATGTTCCTTTAATTGCACAAACTCTGCAGATTCTAATAAAGATTATCTGCATGCTTGCTTCTATTCTAATTGCATCAGACTTATGTTATTCCTTTTTCTTTAGCAGTTAGATCACTGTATTTTATAATTGTGGGCTAGTAAGTGGTGCCCTGCTTACTATGTATTGACATTTATAATGAAGCTTTGCATCGATCCAAGAAAATAGTCACTTTCTTTTATTAGTTGTGGATATTTTGAGAAAATATTGTAAATATCAATTAGTAAGTATGCCAAATTTTTCTTCGGACCTAGTAGCCAGTTTGTAAAACAGAATTAATTAATTTTGCAGAGGGTATTAAGATTTCCGTCGTCTTCTTCAAAGATGTGGGCCGTTCGTTGTCTTCCTCTCAAGTAAGTTGTCTTCTTCCTCTTCCTTTCTTTCTATTTGTCTCGGGGCTGATTGTTTAATCGTGCGAGTTCTTTCTATAGGAATCGAGTGCTGAGAGCTTATTGCTCCAAAGCTACTTGGGTGGTGGAAGATGATTCTGGAACTTCCAAAAGGGTATTTTACTGAAAAACCATTTATTTGAATTAATAATACATGTTTGTGCTTAGTTTATTTGAAATTATGCAGATGTCTAATACACTTCCCTCATTACACGCGTCTTAAAATGTTGAGACAAGTCAATGGAAGCTAAAACTGGACTTGGCAGGAGAAGGGTATGTTAATATAGAATAAATGTACATAACAATTAAACTACTTATTAATAGAATAAGAAAATAGATACTTATTCAGATATCTTATCTTTAAAATTCTATCCTCAATTTTAAGGCTTTATTTTGATTTAGATACTCTAATCTTATCTTTTCCTTAATATTAACATTATAAATTGATAAATAATCTATCACCAATTATTCAATCCCACCATTGGAATCGTGTATCAATCTCTTTGATTATAAAAAATTTCATTATTTTTCTTTAGGATATCCATCTACTTAATTTCTAATTTTTCTTCATTTTTTATCCGTCTATTTAATATCCAATATTTGTTTATCATTAATTGATAATCACAGTAACAGTAAAGGTCCAATCAATTTTCTCATTGTAGTGTTCAGAAAACAATCCATCATTTTGATTACAAAATCGAGGTTAGTGAATAAAATCTCTAATTTTGCAATTCTTCGTTTCGAAACTTTATTCGTGAAATTGATTGTGTAATGAAAAAGTATTTTTTTTTTATCTTTTATTAATTCACAGACATTGAGAAATACTAAAAAGTAAATAAATTTTAATATTTTTTAATATTAATTAGCTAGCAAATATGTTAATTATTTTTATAGAATAAAAAAAATTATTTAAAACTTGGCCCCTCCATATTAATTCTCTGGATCCGTCCCTGCTCGCTATATTAGAATCTATTTATTTTTTGTAATGTCATAAGACGGAGTGTACTGAATTTTTTTTCATTGGACATTTTTAAGATGTCAGGTATATTTACGGACACTGAGATGAATGAGCAATACCAGGAGGACGATGACATTAACCACCAACAAAAAGAGCTAGTTTGTGACCAAGATGGATGAACAGAATGAATTCGAACAAGATTTCGGCGATGAATTTACTGAGAGAGTGAATACGCATGGTTTGGGTTTAATAGATAGCTAATTTCAAATTTCAATCGATTGGATTACATTACCAATCGATTGAATTAATAAAAAAATACATTTACATCACTTCCCAATCGATTGAATTCTAATCGATTGAATTTGACAAATCCATATTGTTTTGATGAATTCAATCGATTGGATAACACAACCAATCGATTGAATTGTGAGACCTCAGGTTATTTTCAAGCATTCAATCGATTGAATTATTAAAATCCCACATTTTAGTCATCGTTCAATCGATTGGGTAATATGACCAATCGATTGATTTTGCGAAAACCTTACAGCCTTGTAATTTTCAATCGATTGTTTTGTGATAATAACCTGTAGTCCAATCGATTGAGTTATGAGAAACCTAAAATTCAATCGATTGATTCTGAAAGAAACACGATTTTACACTCCTGGACGAACGTCAAGGATCAAATATAAACTTTAATCGATTGGAATGACAAAAAATTTTATTACGATCAATAAAAGATCTAATTCGTTATTATTTGTATTTTTTATGGTTAATAAACATAATAGATGATTGATAAAATAATAATTTATAAATTAAAAAAATTTTTATAATTAAATAAAATATATGAGATTAATTTGTAATTAAATTAAAAAAAAATTATTTAATAATTGTTTAAAAAATTCAAAAAATATATTTTATTATAAAACTATTAAATAATTTTTGTAACCATGAGTTGGGTGAATGAATAGTTATGGTAGGGATTGGCTTGGTTTGTGACTTTGTGGTGTGGTGTGGTGTGGTGTGCAATTGTGAATGGTTACTCTGTCTTTTTTGGGTTTTGGTTTAAGTTTGGGCTTCATTGCGGTTGGCTTCGGTTTAGTTTGGATTTGAGCCTTTTAGGGTTTGGAGGGTGTGCCTATTGCATGTGCGGAAAGAGAGTTCTATATAGGGTAATATTAAAAAAAATGACTTATTTTTTAAATTCGCTTTTTTAATAATTTTTCTCAATAATGATTTAATTAAAATATTAATTAAAATTAGATCAAATAATTACTTTTATTCTCTTCTTCTTCATTACGTTTTTAAAATTCGTTCTCTTTCAATTTTTCAAAATTAATATC
>NC_029790.2:8289550-8303019 GCF_000816755.2 Arachis ipaensis | reverse complement strand
TAATGTTAGGGAAGGAATTTAGTTACTGAAAATTTGAGTCATCGAAAAAAAATCAAAACTTCTCACGAAGATAGAAATAGAGACAACAACAAAAATAGAGATAGATGGTATCATTTATGACATTTTTTTCCTATTGTAAATTTGATTTTTTTTTTCCATATGAATTCTAATTTTTTCCTCTTTCTTTCTTGATTCCTAATTTTTTCTTTTTTTTCTTTTTCATTCCTATACAAAAAAAAACGTGAATTTTATTTTTTTTAGAATATTAAACTTTATTTTTTCAAATAATTTGTATACATATATTTGATGAAAATTAAATAAATAAAAGTTAAAGATAAATTTTAAAAAAAGATAAAAAAAAAGAATGTACCAAATCAGGGACGGATCCACATGAGTGGGTGTGGGGGCAACTATAATTTAGAATTTTATTGAGTAGTATATAATAATAATATTTATTTGCCCCCACTAAATTATTAAATTTGACCCCACAATAATTTTTTATTCAACTTTTGACACTTGATAGCCAATTTGAAAACTTCATATTAGATGTCAATTATAATGATCAATTTTTAAATTTAAATAAGATTGGTGTTCTTTTTTAGAGATCGACTCGAAAGAATATTATCTATCCATTTGTGTTTCTTCTTTTAAAATTAACTTTAGTTTTTTTCATAATAACTACACTAATTGAATGAACTTTTTTAACTATGAATATTATCAAGAGCTAATTTGTATGAAAGTTGATACAAACCCTGACAAATGTATCCATATAAGAATAAAACGACAATTGTACCCACGAAAGATAGTTTCCGTGTGCCAAGAATACCCTAACGGACCAATTGTATAACCAACGTTCGGGTACTCTTGGCAGCACACGGAAGCCATCTTCTGTGGTTATAATTGTCGTTTTATTTTTATATAGGTACATTTGTCAGCATCTATATCTTTTATGGGTACAAATGGCAATTTATTCTTTTTTATGTAAACATAATATTTTTATTATAAAAATTATTATAATGTTATATATATTTTGCCCCACTATCAAAATTTTTTGGATCCGTCACTAAATGCTTGTCATGCGTACGCGTGAGTGTCGCCTGGCAGACTTCCCTCTCACGTCTACGCGTGACCCACGCATACGTGTCGTCATGAATTTAACAAATCCGTATTTCTTCATGAATTCTCCACTTTGCATGCCTTTTTTCCATTTTTCTTTAGGTAATTTTATTTATTCAAACCAATTTTTTTAATTAAATAATTTGTATAAAATAAATTGATTTTTTTTCAAATTAGATAACAACACATGTCTTATCCAACAACAACTTTATGTAAATTCTGACTACATATGAATTTTCATCAATATTTATACTTTTCAAAAATATTTATCAGAAGCATCTTTTAACAAATTTTAATCACTTTTTGGTGTTAGTAAACTTTTTTTGTTTTTAATTTAAACAAATTACAATTATTAATTAATATACGGGAAAAAGAGGAAAGAAATGGCAGTTATAGGTACTTTGATGTAGAGACTAGAGACACCGATGACTTCTAAGTTCTAAGTGTGTTGACTATATATAACCAAATTAAAACACGCTCCTCCATTGTTGATCATCACTTAATATGAATTATAATTAAATTTATTTTTTTATTATGAGTTATAACTTTTTTTAATTATGTATTTATTCTAAAACACTATTTATCTATAATCTATTCATGATTGTTTGTACCTATTAGGTTAGGATTATAATTAGAACATAAAAAAAAAAACTATATTTTTCTGTTTTGCTTGGCCATGCATTTTGTTCATAATGAATAGATGCTTTAACATTTTTCCATTACAGAAACAAAGGAAAGAGACAGAAGATGTGAAGAACAAACTTAAACTGCACAGAATTTTTCATGAACCTCCTAGCTATTAACCAACTAACAAATTTGAGTTTCACATAACCATGTTGTACAAATCATGTTTCTGCAGTACAAGAAATTCTTTTAGTTTGACAGTGCATCATCTCCAACTATCCCCTTCCAAATCCTGATATTCTTCTTCCGTACGTGCCGGTTCCCACGAAGTTCCTGCAACCGCTGCATCCATGATGGAAATTTTACTGGTTCTTATTCCAAAGGTTGAATCACTGGTATCTATGAAAGATTTTAGGCCAATTAGTCTCTGCAATGTAGTTTACAAGATCATCACGAAGGTCCTTGTTAATAGACTCCGTCCTCATCTTGCGGAGATTGTTGGCCCACTTCAAAGAGGATTTATTTCGGGACGAGGAACTCCTGACAACTAGGGCTAGCAATTCATACCCTACCCGTAGGTACCAAACTCGATCCAACCCGTTCGGGTAGGGTAGGCTACCTGACCCGCTGCGGGTAGGGTAGGGTACGATCCGGGTATGCCTGCGGGTAGGGTAGGGTACGGGTTTAAGGTGTACCCTACCATACTCTACCCGCACCTCATATATAACACATATTTTATAAAAATTAGGTATATAGTGATGGAAGTGAGAGTTAAACCTACAACCTCCCTTATGTAATGACTTACAATAAGTGAACAACCACTAAATTAATTAGTTAATTTAGTAATTTAGAGCATTAGTTTTTTATTTTTTATGTTATTAATATGTATAAAATTTGAAATGATTGAATTTTATATTTACTTTAAAAAAATTTGATATTTCTGCGGGTAGGGTAGGGTTTAGAACTTTAGGGTGCGGGTAGGGTTAGGGTTGAGAATCTCTCAACCCGCAGGTAGAGTAGGGTAGAGTTTTAAAAAAAATTTCAACCCGCGGGTAGGTTAGAGTAGAGTCCAAACCCTACCCTACCCTACCTATTGTCAGCCCTACTGACAACATCATTATTGCTCAAGAAATCTTCCACTTTATGAATAAGATTAAATCAAAAAAAGGCACACTAGCATTTAAGATTGATATTGAGAAAGCTTATGACAGAGTTGACTGGAGGTTTTTAGCTCATACCCTTAAGAGCATTGGTTTTCTTATTCCTACAATTAATTTGATTATGAATTGTGTTACTGCTTTCTCCTTATCTATTCTTTGGAATGGGAATTGTCTGAATGGCTTTACTCCTAGCCGAGGTCTTAGACAATGAGACCCTATGTCACCCTATCTTTTTATGTTGTGTATGGAGCAATTAGCATGCTTTATTAGTCATCAGGTTGATTTGAATTTGTGGGATTCGGTTGCTATTTTTAGAGGGGGACCAAGAATATCCCACTTAATGTTCGCGGATGACTTGCTTCTATTCTTTAAAGCTACAAAGAGACAACTGCAAAATGTGATGTTGGTTTTAGAGACTTTTTGCAAAGCATTTGGGATGAAAATTAATGTGGAGAAATCTAAAGCACTTTACTCCAAGAATGTCTCTGCAACAAGGAAAGATGTTTTCACTTGGGTGTCTCTATCAGATTTGTCCAGGATTTAGGCAAGTATCTTGGAGTTACCCTTAGCCATTCTAGGGTAACCCGTTCAGCTTTCAATGGTGTCCTAGATAAGATTTGGAGTAGACTAACAAGCTGGAAAGGGAGTTTACTCAATCGGGTTGGTAGACTCTTCTTGGTTAATTCTGTTGCAGCCGCTATTCCCACGTACCAGATGCATGTCTCTATTTTTTTCAAAGGAATCATTAGTAAATTGGAGTCTATGATGAGGAATTTTCTTTGGAAAGGACACGTTGATGGAAGATGATTGAATCTTGTTAGTTGGAAGGTACTGGTTACTCCCAAAAAATATGGAGGTTTAGGAATTAGAGATCCTTATTGTGTAAATATTGCTCTTCTTGGGAAGTTAGTTTAGACTTTTTTCCAGTAGCAAAACAAGTTATGGGTCCAATTGTGTTAGATGTCAAATACCGATCATTTCTATATGATTATTTTAGTTGTCCTAAGAACAAGGACTTTCCCATTTGGAGGAGTCTTTGCAAGGCTTGGGAAGTATTGAAGGATGAGTTTGTTTAGTGTATTAGAGATTCGAACCAGAATTTTTGGTTTTCTAGTTGGAGGAGAGAAGGACGATTATCTAATGAGATGGATTATATTCAAATTTCTGATTCGAATCTTTGGATACAGGATATTTGGTCGGTTGGTAGGTGGAATTTGGATACTCTTTATTCTTCATTATCTCAAAATCTGAAAGGTAATATTCTCTCTTACAATCCAGATGTGCAAGCAGGTCCGGAAGTGGGTTGGTATTGGTTTGGGTCTACTGCCAAAGTCTATGACTCACGCAATGGTTATTTGTGGTTGTGTAAGCAGCTGTTTGGTTGGGAGGAGCGGGAGAATTGGCTTTGGCTTTGGCGTCAGCTTGTTCCGGAAAAGCACAAGTTTCTTGCTTGGTTGTGTCTTAAGGAGACTCTTCCTACTGTAAGTTTTTGCTTTAGAAGAGGGATGTTGTCATCGGATAGGTGTCCAAGATGTCTTTCTGGCTAGGAATTAGTTTTACATTATATTCAGGATTGTCCAAAAGCTCAACTTGTTTGGCATAGGTTGGATATTTCTTGTCATCCTTTGGTTTTGAAGAACTGGTTCTTGTATCATAGTAGAAAGCATCCGTTCAAGTTCTTTTCGGGACTTTGGTGGATATAGCGAGTAAGGAATAATGACATCTTTAAGCCTCATGAAACTTCGACCTCCGAAAAAAGTGATTTGTCTGGCATTAACTTCAGAAAAGGAGCTTAGGAATATTTTTGAATTACAACGTATGTTCCTTCCCTATGCTCTAAATGGTTTTTGGAATCTCCCATCTATTGGTACTTTTAAGATTAATTGTAATGCTAGTTATCTTGGTTCGGGTGATAGTATTGGTTTTGCTTGTGTTATTAGAGATTGTAATGGGAGTTGGCAAAGGGGGTGTTTGGGAATGATTGAGAGTAATAGTATTTTTCAAGGGGAATTGTTTGCTATTTAGAGAGGATATCTCTTAGTTTGAAATGTGAGTCAACGAGATGTTATTTATGAGACAGATTGTGTGGAAGCATTTAATCTTGTTACTAATCACCAAGATGGTTTTGGGTTTATTGATCTATTGGTGCTGAAAATAAGAGATATCATGCATTGGAATTGACGTGTTGACTTTCATTTGATTATGAGATATGCAAATACGGTGGCAGATACTATGACAAATATGGTGATGAAGTTACAACTTTCTGATGTAAAACTTTCTTCACCTTGGGAGGAGTTTAAGAGTAGTCTTAAACGGGACTGTCCCTCTATTTAAACAGTTTCTTTGTTTTGTTTGTTTTATTTTTTTTTTATTTAGTTTATTTAAATCACCAAAAAAATTATTATTTAATTATTTTTTTTAATTTGTTCATCCCCTACGAATAAGTGATATTTTGTATTATGTTAGAATATTTAATTTGTTTATCAAATTTATTATTCTTGAATTATTGTTATCCTGAATTATAATATTTTATACTTTTCTATTCTTGCAGCAGTAGTCAAGATTCTGTTCAATGTTCCACCAAAGTAAAAAATATAAAAATCCAATCTCAATTTCCCTTTCATCATTATATATATCCATATATATGCATGCCCCATCCGATGCGTCATTTGTTAATTTGTCATATCTGGTGAACTTGCTTAGAAAATTATTGAGTTGTTAAAAGTTGGTGTTGAATTAAATGAGGTAAAAGGTTCAATGCAAATGCATAAGTTATAAAGCTTATTTGGGTAGTGTGCCATGCACTAAACCATATTGTTATGTCTTGCTTTCTGTACCAAATGCAGATGTGCTTGGACCTCACTACTAATAATTCAAAGGAATCAATTTTTCTATATAGTGTAGTCTAACTCTGATATCATGATCCACATAAATTAATATTTTGCATCTAGTGTTTGTGAGTTGTGCATTTCGTTCTCTAAGCCTTTCTGTATATACTATGTGCTATTTCTTTTTTTTTCGTCTTTAGTCAACGAAAAAAAAGAGTAAATTAATCGTTTATTATCATTATCGTACCGGTACTTATAAATTAATCATTTGTTAAAATCCCAATAATCAAGATTTTTTTGAAGGTGAGTCCAATATACTTTCTGTTTTGTGTGTTCAGAAGCTTGGCTATAGTGGAATGACAAGTCCAATTTATAAAATTAATTAGAAGCTGATGAACTATGAAAGTAAGTAAGAGAAGCAAAGGAAAAAGTTATATTAAACCTAAAATAAAATGGATATATATAATCTGACAAGATTTGATGTATGTTGTGTTGGGTGCTTTTTTTTTTTTATATGAAAGTAAAAGTAGTGATATATTTTAATATTGTAATTTTTTGTAATTTTTAAAAGTGTGGAAAATACACAAATCGGAGGGTTCAATTTTTATACTTTAAATTTTTTAATTTTTTTTAACAGAAATCCCTCTTTCTGTACTTTCACAAATCCCTCGATCCGATTTTACAAATCTCTCAGTCCGATTTCTGTACCCTCACAAATCGGACGGTCTGATTTCTGTACTTCTCACAAATCAGACGATCCGATTTTTGTTTATCTATTTAAACGGTTCCACATTTGAGAATAATATCCCATCAAAGTATCAACCCATATTTTAAAAAAACACCGTTGTTACTCCAATATCAAAATCAAAATCTAGTGTTGGGTATGAAGTAAAGGCTAAAGAAGAGGCTTCATGCGACAAGTAGTCTTGCACAATTATTACATTGCCATGCATGGTTCGTTCTTTTCACTTTTTTCTTTGTATCATTAAGCTATCAGAATCTGACAAGCTCAAGGCAATGTCAATATGCATTGTTGGTAGCAGCAATAAAGTCCCTCTTCTCCTCTCCAAGTGCCCTTCCCCAGCAGCTTTAAAAGAAGGATTTGGTTCAAGAGATTTTATAGTTTTGCAAGCATTTTTAAGCAAGGGTGTTCGTGGTGCGGTTTGGTTCGGTTTTAAGAAAAAAAAGTCATTCAATCCCGAACGTTTAATAATTTATGTGCGGTGCGATTTGGATTGGGTGAAATTTTTTTGGAAATCCGATTCGATCTGATCCGATTACAAGCAGTTTGAATCGGTTTGTATTTGCGATTTTTCAAATAAAAAAATTAAATACATATAACAAGTCTCAACATCAAATTTTAAATAATCAACAATGACATAACAAGTCTTTTAACAATATCTTAAAAAGCCAACGATAACATAACAATATAAATAAAATTATAAATTAATTAAAATAAATAAATAAATAACATTTTGAACATAAAATATTTATTGAATAATAATAATACATGAATGATAAAAAAATGTATAACAAATTGAACATATTTTGTGCGGTTTAGATTGGATGGGATCAGTTATGAAAAGTTGATCCAAAATCCGATCCAATCCAACGGTTTGCAAAAAATAAAATCCAATTAAATCCGAATTAGTGCAGTAGTCGATTTTCAATTTGGATTAAATTGGATGAACGGTCTAATTTAGATCGATTTGAATTTGAACACCCCTATTTTTGAGCATTCCAAAAATATTATATTAGTGTTTTTGTAATTTTAGTAATTGATCTTAATTATTAAATAAAAATATTATTTATACAATAAAATTATTTATTAAAGTTAGAATCAAATTCATTTTTTAAATATTTTAAATTAATCATATTAATCATTCTGTCACTTTCTTTGTTAATGACTTTAAAGTTTGTTGATATTACATGTTAAGTGATAATACAACATACACCAGTAAAAGTTGAAATTGGCTACAAATTTTTTTTTTTTTAACGAAAGAGCTCAACACTACAATGGAGCAAAGAATCCAAAACAGGAAAAAAAGGAAAAACAAATCCAATGCCATCTCCGGCATAGCTATCAACAACATAGATTATTTACCACACCACTCTGCAGCACATAAGAAGGATTGAGCCACACAATCAACAATTTCTGTAGTCTTGCTCTGGAATATGGCCTCATTCCGTCGTAACCAAATGTTCTATATAGCTGAGAAGAACCCAATTAGCCAAAACTTGCGCCTCTCTTTTCTCATCGGCATTGATATCCAACTCTCAAAGTATTCTTTCAACGTACCGGGGGCAACCCACACCTGATCAAATTCTATGATCCATGCACACCACACCTGCCAAGAGTACTCACAAGTAACAAATAGGTGTTGTATATTTTCAACATCTTTCTTGCACAACACGCACAAATTATCATTTTGTGGTACTATTCCCAGCCTATTTAGCCGATCCTTTGTGTTGACCCGGCCTACCATAACAAACCAAGTGAATAACTCGACTCGAGGTGGAACTAAACTACCTTTCCAAATTTTCTTTGTGAATCTTGATCTTAGAAGCTCCTCATCCAAAGTCTCTTCCTGCTGCACAAATGAATTAGTCGAATAAACGCCTTCCTTGTCAAATTTTCACATAACTCTATCGTGCACTTCTGCTATCAATTTAACAAAATGCAGGACATGAAGCATCTGGTCCAAGGAATCTATTTTTCATTGACATAGTTCTCTCCTCCATTGGAAGTGTCAGACCCACTCAATCCCATCCCGAAACCCACAATCCCCAATTACTGATCATTTTTTGTTTGAAATCAAGAAGAGTCTCGGAAAGGAGTCTTTCAGCTTTCCCACTTGGAGCCAGGTATCCTCCCAAAATCTGGTAGATCTACCATCCCCCACTTCCATAGCAAGGCCATCAATCATCTTCTGCCTTACATGTTGCTCCTTTAGTTGCACTTGACAAATGTCTCTCCACGGACCTCCTCTTTCTGGCAGTTTCTGAGTTGACAGCAGGTGATTTGGGTTTAAGCTATTACAGGAGCACACAATCTTCTTCCATAGGGGGTATTCCTCCTTAGAAAAGCGCCACCACCATTTAAACAGTAAAGCCGCATTACGAATTACCGCATCACCCACCCCCAAACCTCCTAATTTCTTAGGCACCTGAATCATCTCCCACTTCACAAGAGCCATTCCAGGCCGGCCATCCTCCTTTCCCCAGAAAAACCTCGTCTGAAGAGAAATGATTCTTCGAGCAACCGCATTCGACATCTTATACAAACTCAAGTAGTAAATAGGCAGGCTATTGATTACCGACTTAATGAGAACCAGCTTCCCAGCCTTGCTTAGAACATTTGCTTTCTACAAGTTGAGCTTCTCTTCCACCTTATCAATCACCGGCTTCTAGATTTTTACCAACCGCGGATTTGCTCCTAGACTAATGCCAAGATACCTCACTGGTAAAGCCGCCTCCTGACAACCCAGTAGCTGACACATTCGTCTTACCCACTCCTAGCTGCAGTTTACTAGTATTAAGTTGGATTTTTCAAAGTTAATGCTCAATCCAGACATCATTTCAAAGCACCTCAACAGCCTCTGATAGTTTCGCACTGTCTCCTCCTCCGGCGAACAGAATAATATAGTGTCATCAGCAAATTGTAAGTGTGATAACTCTATATTATCTCTACCAACTGAGAGTGGAGATATTCGACCGTTCCTAACCGCCTCTCCAATCATTCTGTTAAGCACATCCACCACCAGCACAAACAGAAAAGGTAATAATGGGTCGCCTTGACGGAGCCCCCTCTTCATCTTAAAAGGTTTCGATGGTGACCCGTTTACCAGAATCGAGATAGATGCAGATCTAATACACTCCCAGATTCATGCCCTCCAAGTTCTACCAAAACCCATCTTCTCTAGTACAGTATCCACAAAGCACCATTTCACTCTATCATAGGCCTTTTGATAATTTAATGATTATTCTTACTCCAACTTATTCTTTTCGTCTAATGTTCTAGTGCGATTGTCTTTTGCCGCAATCGTTTACAATGCATCACATCTATGAAATACCTCCATCGAGTTGTATTCACTGATTCGGGTTTTAACTACATGGATGTAAGCGTCCAAAGAAGAGGCAGTAAACTCTATTTTACCGAAGGATGGTTGGATCTACTCACATATTATGACTAACCTAATAGAATAATGTGGGTAAAATTAGTTTTCTTGGGAGAAGCTCAATTTTTTATTGAGGAATTATTTCCACGGAGCTTTGTAGGCCAAGTTCAAGTTCCATCCCCTTCATGCTTTCTATGTCTGCTCGGAGATCTTTGAAATGAAGCACATAATGAGATTGAATTCCCTCAGTTTAAGTTCAGTTTTGCTAAATTCGTGTCAACCTCGGATATGCAATTTCAACGATTGGTAATATATTTAAATTTTATTATTTTAAGTTTTTCGTTATTAAAATAATTTTATAACATATTGTGATTTTTTTTTCAGAAATTACCGGTCTTCTTTTGCATCAATGCAATGCCATTGAGGGGAATAAGGGTCAGTTTAGTTTCTTGGTGTGACAATTCTATATCTTGCCGTATTGCATGGATAACAATGATAAAGCTTATTTAACAAGAGGATGGTCTAAATTTGCACGAATTCTAAATGTCCAAACTTATGATGTTTCAGTTGGTTGTCATTACGAGAATTACTCTAATCTATACATGTCATCATAATTAAATTTGATATAATTGTTGCAAGTATCTATAATTAATAATAACATGATACCATAACTTTAAGTTGTATAATATAATAAAAAAGAACGTAGCAATTTATATCTACTTCCTATAGAGCAACAATATTATATATATTTATATATCTCTTCTTTTAGTTTTTTCCTAAATATATTGGCACATAATTAATGTAGATAACATATATAATGAGCAAGTATCTCCATTGAATTAATCATAAAGGTTAATAAAAGATAATGACATAATTTTTACCTAATTGTAACAAGTATCTCCATTGTACGCATTGTACAAATATTCTATTGGCTCCTCATACTTTCCCTATATATAAGGAGTAATAGTGAATTGTAACAATTATTTATTATCTAGAAAATTCGTATCTCAGATATAGTGCTTTTTTTGTTTATTATTTTTCATACCACCTACGATTCTATTAACAGTATTACCAATGTAGATTATGTAATGAAAAATTTGGAAAATAAAGGCAAGAATAACTAGTAAAGATGGTCTGCGAGTGCTGTTGTAAGATCACGGACACTGGTAAGATAACTGCACGATGAAAATTTTTGAGAGCTTATAATGAAAAGGTAATAACAAAATCTCTTAATTAAATTTATTAATTTATTTGTTATCTAGATTTTTTTTATTAATAATAGGCTTACCATTGTAATTATTTTTTAGTGAGAGTACATAAAGAGTACATAGTATATAAGGTGTAATAACTCAACAAAATATTATTAAAAGAGAATTTTTTATTCTCTTCAACAATGAGAAGAACTTATTTTTTCCTCTCTTCATCCCTTCTAATTCATCAAACCATAAACACCACACCTTATATAACTACTTCATTGATATACTTTATTGTTCACCATTCTTAAATTTTAGTCTCCTATGAACAAAATATTAAATTCGAAAGAATTTCGCCGGCTCAGCGGTGGTGCAGTTATAATCCTCATCAGCTCCATTGCGACTGTCATCCTCATCTGCTACCTTGTGGCTGTCATCGGATCCTGTTAGGGTGATACGTGGTGCTGATTCAGCAGATGGAAAGTCTAAGACATATGTTTATGATGAACTGTATCTAGTTGAGTCATGTTGGTGTAGGTCCACGACGACGAAGACGAAGACGATGTAGAGAAGACGGCCACGAGCTTCGATCTACAAGTCCAAAGGCGACGACGGGGAAGAGAAGAGGATGGACGGCCAAGAGCTTCGAGCTGACCCTCTATCTGTCACTGCCGGTGGCGAGACACCCTCTGGCTGACGTGAACAGTTCGGCGACGGCGGTGGCTGCTGTTGCTGCTGGCTGTGTGAGAGAGAGAGAGGCTGCTGGCTGAGAGACAGAGAGAGGGGTAGTGCCGTAGTGGGTTAGGATTTTGTGTGGGTTAGGGTTTTTTGTACTATTTACATGATTCATTTTCTTTTCTTGTTTTAAATTATAATTTTGAATACCATTAAGTGTGTGTTTGGATTTCAGTTTGTAAACGAGAGTTTGTATAAAATTAATTTTACAAATTTTGCAATGGAGCTGATGATTACAACTGCACCACCACCGCCTGGCCGGCGGAATTCTTCCAAATTTAATATTTTGTTCATAGCAGACTAGAATTTAAGAATTGTGAACAATAAAGTATATCAATGAAGTAGTCATACAAGTTGTGATGTTGATGGTTTGATGAACAGAAGGGATTAAGAGAGGAAGAAAAATAAATTTTTTTCATTGTTGAAGAGAATGAAAAATCCCCTTTGAAAATATTTGTTGAATTATTACACCTTATATACTATGTACTCTTTATGTACTCTCACTAAAAAATAATTACAATGGTAAGCCTATATTAATAAAAAATAATCTAGGTAACATTACTAAAATTTATTATTATCAATTTAAAAGATTGATAAATTCTAGGTGCTAATGGGTAATGCATTCTTATTGTACATTTATAGCTTGAGAATATTAGAATTATCATAAAAATCCGTATTATTTTATTCTCCTGATAAACAATTTTATAATTACGTTAATCATATAATTTTGTATACTAGCATTGATATAGTATTGTTTCAAGTATATTTTGCGAACATCAAAGGATAGTTTTGAGTTGTTATTTAGTGGGTTAAAATTATTTATTATTTATTGGAGAACTTTTTACATTAGAATTCTCTAATAATTTGTTATTCATTTTTAACTAATTTTAATATGTTCTTACACCTATAACAATTTTTTTTTTGGTGACTTCACCTATAACAATTTGTCAGTGAATTTAAGTATTACTAGATTATTTATGATCACATCCACTATATATGTCTGATTTATTAAAAAAATAGATTACTAAAATCGGTTAATAACTATTTTAAAGTTAATACAATTAACACTAAATTAAAAAAAATAAACAATACATAACTCATTATTTTTTTATTAATCAAATTATTATAATTTAAATTAATTTTAACAAAACAACTTAAAATTATAATTTTAATTTTATTACGTGTATGCTACGTGTAATTACAATTGTTATCTAATAATTTATGATACTAACTTTATAACATTTTCATGAAGTCATATTAGACGCACCTATATAGAGTCATGTCCTTACCTTTTGAAGTTTAGTTTACCTAAGAGGTCACAATATTATTGTGCAGAGTCTAAGCGAAAATGACCTTAATCATGTATATTAGCATATTCATTATTAACACATTATACTAATATATTTGGGAGTCTTTCGTCACTTTGATAAAGACGTATAAAACATCTTTTTTTTAAAGGTATTTTTTGATAATTAAAATTTAACACATATAATTGATTAAATCGTGTTATTTTTATCAAAATTAAGTTAGACAAATTAATTTAACCGAAAATTGGTGAATCAAATTTCGAATTGATCTAAATTAATATTATTTTTTATAAAAAACTACTACAATACTCTTATTATAAAAAATTACTAAAATACTCTTATTATATATATTAATTTTGAGAATCCTAAATTCTAGCTTTTTTCTTTT
>NC_029790.2:8277813-8288965 GCF_000816755.2 Arachis ipaensis | reverse complement strand
ACATGAGATATCCAAATATAAAATTACTTTTACTTCTCTATAAGATCTTTTAAAAAAAGATAACTCAAAAAAAGATCTTTTTTTAAAAGCTCATCCAAACAAGCCCTAAGAGTATCATAAAAAACTATTATTGTTATCATAGACATTATTATAAACACGTAACAATATACAACTAAAATATTAACTACTCTCATAAACCGAAAACAATAACAACAACGACAACAGTTAATACTACTACTACTGCTACTACTACTACTAATAATAATAATAATAATAATAATAATAATAATAATAATAATAATAATAATAATAATAATAATAATAATTTGTAATCTAAATCAATTTTGCCATCGTATACAGTACTTGTTTGGAGTTTTTTTTATCCATGTAGCTCGATTTTGAATTGTGAAGGTCAATTCAATTGGTAAATGGTAGTAAATTAGTCATCATTCAATGATTTAATTTGTGCATGATTTTCAGTTAGGGACTAAAAAAATAAATAGATAGTTCCAAATTGACAGAAAGATCCTATAAGGCTCACATCGGTTGGAGAGGGGAACGAAACATGCCTTATAAGGGTGTGGATACCTCTCCCTATCATGACGCATTTTGACGAGTGAGTGTGGGGGGCTTCGGCTAGCATCCCTATCGTCAAAGGCAAAACCGTGAGGCCTTGTGTGCCAAAGCGGACAATATCGTGCTAGCGGGTGGTCTGGGCTGTTACAGATGGTATCAGAGCAGTTCGTTCCTATAGAGCCTGAGGGATGGACTGATTATGCTTCTGGGCATACTCTGGTGTGTGTATGTGCTATTAGGATATCTGATTGATATATGTGGCATAAATGTTCATGTGTGAAGGGACCAGATGTCGACTCACGGACGCGGTCGCTGATCAACTTAATATCACTTGTTTGGTGTGTGAAGGGACCAGATGTCGACTCATGGACGCGGTCGCGGGCGAAGTAGAGGTAGGATAGGCACCGTTACTCCTGGCCCAGCAGGGAATGATCCAGTAGACTTCATGGCTGCCCTGGGAAATATGGCTGTGGCTATGCAGGCGACAGCCGAGGCACTGGGTAATCAGATAAACCAGGGTAATCACAGAAACAATAATGATGAGGACTAGGGGTGTCCACAGATCGGATCGGATCGGATATGACGAAAAATTCGATCCGATCCGCACAATTCTCATCGGATCGGATCGGATACAATATCCGCATTTTTCAGTGTCGGATCCGATCCGCACATTTGCGGATCGGATCGGATCGGATCGGATCGGATTGCGGATATATCCGCAAGATTAAGCTCATTTTTTAATTATCTTTTTAAGTAAAAAGTTCAATAAAAAATGTTTCTTTCACACTTTTAAACCTATTTGTTCCTAAAATAAATTTAATCAATTTTTTCCTAAATAACAAAAGTAAAATAATACAATATATAAATAACATGCTTAACAACTACTAACTAAATTACTAAAACATACAAACTAAGAGATAAGTAAATATAATAACAAAGATTCCAACAAACACTTCCAATAAGTAAAAACAAGTAAACAACAAGCACTAAAATACTAAAAGCCTCATTTAAAATAAAACAGCAACATAGTACCCCACTAAAATCTAAACAATCTGAATCTGCAAATGCTTATCAACTATCAGCAGAAACAAAACAACTTGATCCAAGATTATTTAAAATAAAATAGCAACATAGTACTCCACTAAAATCTAAACAATCTGAATCTGCAAATGCTTATCAACTATCAGTAGAAACAAAACAACTTGATCCAAGATTATTTAAAATAAAACAGCAACATAGTACCCCACTAAAATCTAAACAATCTGAATCTGCAAATGCTTATCAACTATCAGCAGAAACAAAACAACTTGATCCAAGATTATTTAAAATAAAACAGCAACATAGTACTCCACTTAAATCTAAACAATCTGAATCTGCAAATGCTTATCAACTATCAGCAGAAACAAAACAACTTGATCCAAGATTATAAGACACTAAAATCTAAGATTGTTGAAAGAACATTGAGAATGAAGTTTCTTGCTACTTAAAAATTAAACTTGAGCCATCCCTTCTTAAATCAGCAGGCAGTAGCCATCAGCAGCAAACATGAATAGTGTATTCCTATTAAAATAATACATATTGAAAAATTAGTAAAACATGTTAGAATAAATTGAACAAAAAATAGTCTAAGTTATTATACACTAATACAAGTACTTAGTTATAAACTTATAATACCTAAGATGGTTCAGGAGGATGTAATTGACTTTGAACTTCAGGATCTCCAGCACTAGTAACTCCAGAAAATTCTTTTCAATTAAACAACCAAATATGTCAAAGCCAATGGGATAAAATAAAGAATAAAGAAGAGCGAAAAATAAATGAACCAATTCATTATATACCTGAATCAACCGCAGCATCTCCTTCATCAAGCTCAACCAAAATCTTAGCAAGTTTTAACCAATTTTGAGTACAAATTAAAGCCTCTACAGTGGTGGGACTCAAAGCACTACGATAAGGGTCAAGGACACGACCTCCGGTGCTAAAAACTGACTCGGACGCCACAGTAGAAACAGGAATGGCTAATATATCTCTAGCCATGCAAGACAGAACTCGATACCTCAGAGTCTTTCCTCTCCACCACCTCAGTATGTCAAATCCACTAAAATCTTTCGCCACTTCATCTTCCAAATACCTATCCATCTCATTCTTCTTGAGCTCACTTAACTTTATCCTTTGTGTTTGTTTCCACTTGCTCATAGGGTCTTCAATCATAATGCTATCAATGTCACTCGTGTCTAAACTAGGATTTGGTGTAGTATCGGAAGAAAAACTAGTATCTTGAGTATCTTCAGGGAGGCGAGGATTCCATATGGTATATTGCTCAAACAATTTAGCAATAATATCCTTCAATTTTTTGAAGATCCTTGAAGACTTTTCACCTTCACCATACATCTCAGACAAAGTGAACTGAATATATTCCAACTTATAACGGGGATCAAGGAACACAGCAACAAGCACTAGATAATTTAAAGATGGTTTATTGGCTTTGTCACTTGAAGTGAAAGAGGAAGAAGAGTAACGGTGATCAGAATCATCCCAATACTTATCAAACTTAGCTTTCATAGCTGATGCCATCTCACGCAACACCAAATCATCACTTACAATCCATTTATTCAAAGTGCATAATATCTTACACAATACATGAAAAAAAGTATTTGAGGTGACATTCAAAGAACTAGAGAATGAAAGAGTTGCATGATAGAAAATTTGCAAAAACCGCATGAAAATACGAGCTCTACTCCAATCTTCATCAGTAGGAGGCCCCCTCATCGTCAACATATCTCTCAAAATGAGCATCTTCTCTCGCAAGCCGAGCAAATGCCCTTTCAAACTTTTCAGCCACTTCCAACATCATAAAGGTAGAATTCCACCTAGTTGGCACATCAAGAATAATCATTTGACGACTAGTAATGTTTGCCTCAAGTGCGCACCTCCTAAAGGTTGCTAATCTAGATGGAAAGGACTTCACAAACTTACAGGAAGTTCTTATCCTAGCAATAGAAGAGCTTAAATCTTTTAAACCGTCGCAAACAATTAAGTTCAAAATATGGGCAGCACATCTCAGATGGACAAATTCCCCACCCAACATAGTACAACCATTCCATTCTCGCATAATTCTAACCAAAGTATTCACAGCAACAAAGTTGGCACTAGCATTATCTACAGTTACAGTACAAAGCTTCCGAATACCCCAATCTTTTAGGCACTTCTCTAACGCTTTTCCTATGGTAGGACCAGTATGATCAGCAATCAAGTTAAAAGACAATATTTTCTTATTCAACGTCCATCCATCATCAATGTAATGAGCAGTTACACACATATAGTTCATGTTTTGAACAGACGTCCAAGTGTCAGTGGTTAGGGAAATCATCTGATGGTTCAACTCCAAGAGGGATTTAAGGGCTTTCAACCAGAGAGGCAGAGAATCCAAGCAGCTGCTGCTACTGTTGCTCTGAACAGCCTGCTCAAGGATCTGAACATTGTCGTCAACGTTGAGGAGGAAGGCGACCAGCACAGGCAGGAACGGCGGGGGTGAATGGCGACCTGAACGGCATAATAGGTGAGACTCTCAGAGATTGGGAGTCACGGGGTGAACGGCGGGGTGAACGACAAAATAGGTGAGACCGTGAGAGTCTGAGAGATTGGGGGTCAGGGGTTGAACGGCGGGGTGAACGGCAGACGGGCAGAATAGGTGAATGGGTGAGAGTGAGATTGGGGTCTGGAGATTTGGGTTTCACTTTGTCTCAGGCTTTCAGCGCCGTGAAGGAAGGAAGCAAGGAACAAGGAAGGGAAGGGTTCGAAGGGAGTCACTAGTCAGGGACGAAGGGTGAACTGTGGTCTATGTCTCTGTGAAGTGTGAAGTGTGAAGTGCAAAATGAGATTAGGGTTAAGTTAGGTGGTGGCCGCAACATGGTGTAACTAACATATATATATTTTTTATTTTTTATTTTTTAATTATTTTTTGCGGATCTGCGGATCGGATCCGCGGATACAGCACAGAAATCTGCAATCCGATCCTTAATAGGTGCGGATCGGATCCTATCCGATCCGATCAGTCTGCGGATCGGATCATATCCGCAATTATCGGATCGGATGCGGATAAATACCGCGGATCTGCGGATATGATCCGATCCATGGACACCCCTAATGAGGAGCCAAATCGGTGCCAGGGATTTGTGTTAAAAAAAAATTAAAAAATTTTAAGTACAGAAATCGATGTCAGGGATTTGTGTACTTCCACAGTTTTAAAAAACACCAAAAATTACCATGTTAAAGTATATCACCACTTTTACTTCCATAACAAAAAAAATTAGCCAAATTAAGTAGCATTTACTTTATTATTATTATTATACTTGCGCCGCCATATATATATATATATATATATAGGAATGAGAGGCGAGAGAGAAGAGTAACCGAGAGAGAGGAACGAGAGGGCGTAAACCCCACTAAACTTCCGACTTCGATTTCTTGCAATCCGTGACTCCAATCAAAAATCTAATCCGGTAAAAGTATTTGTATCATCCTCCTCTACACGTTGGCACCACTTTTGACCGGTAGAAGTTGACGGTGACGTAGTTCTTCTACCCCTTGAGTTTGACCAACTGGAGTTTTAGGAGGCATAGACGATTCTGGACATTTTCTTCTTCGATAGCTCAGTCAGAAAGCTTCTCCGGAGCTTTGAATATTTTGATTCCGTACAAAGGTATAGTTTTGGTTTCTCATAGTTAATGTTTAATGTCACGTGAAAACTTAGGTTAGAAGACCTTAAGATAGGAATGAACTGAGTGAATAATTGATGGATTGTGTATATGGTATAAAATATGAGGTTTAGTTGTTGTCAATAATTTGCTGTTGAAGTTGGTCAGTTTGGAAAAAGATTTAATATTGGTATTTGTTTGATTATGAAATAATTTGTTACTGGAAATGATTTGAATGACTGAGAGGTGTTTGGTTTGATAGTTGGGACCCTTGAAGGGTGGCAAAAATTTGAGTCTTAGAGGAGATATTGCCAAAATTTCTTTAAGAATTGGAGTTTTGATTTGAGGTAATATTTTAAAAGGGAAACTTGGAGTTTAACTCCATGGAATGCTATATTATTGAGCTTGGAGTTTAACTCCATGGAATACTACATTATTGAGCTTGGAGTGTGACTCCATGGAATATTATATTTGAGCTTGGAGTTTGACTCCATAGAATATTATTGAGCTTGGGGATGCGCGCACAGAGGGACTGTCCAATGGTTAACTACTAGGACTTGTCGGGTTGGCTGTATAACCGACAGATGAGACTCATCAGCCATAGGACAGGCATACATCATATGCATTTGTTTGTTTGCTTGAGTGTGCATTGTTTTGGTTTGCTTAACTGTTTAATTCTGCTTATCCGCTACTTGTTCTACTTGCTGTAAATGCTTCTCTACCTGTGCTTTTCTTGCTTAAACTATATGTGTATGTTTTCTGAGAAATCCTTCTTGGCGAAGGTGTGAGGAGAGAGGATTGTTCCACCAATGATTCGGAGGATTAGAGGAGACAGAACGTGAATTATTAGGTTAAAGTTAGATTCAGAACTATAATACCTTAGACAACTTACCTAATTTCTGGTTTAGTTGAATTCTTAAACTGAAATCTGAGTGTTGAAGTTCTAGGAATGCCTCTGGCTTTCCCGAGACCTTTTATATTAACTATGCGGGCACCTTTACCATACTGAGAACCTCCGGTTCTCATTCCATACTATGTTGTTGTTTTTCAGATGTAGGTCGAAAGGTATCTCATTAGGCGTCTGGACACCTGAAGCGAAGTGGTTACTGGGTTATTTTGGTGTGTAGTGATGTATATACACGTACTTAGCTTTCTCTCCACATAACTTATTCTTTTTGATCCTCCTAGAGGGTTATGGAGAGGCAGGGTTTTGTTTATGTACATTTTGGGTTTTGGATATATATATATGTAAATATTCTCCAGCCAGCCTTGACTTCGCGGACTGAGTGAGGAGCTTGTTATTTTGTACCTTTGGCTTTCTATTCATACTTTTATTATCTTACCTTTTATAGTTATAGTTTGACTCACACGCAAGTTGTTCCGTTTCCGGAGCGTGGCGCTTTTCATTTTGCAATTTTGTTTTACCCATTTTTCGAGGCTCCTAGTCTATTATCTTCTTTCTACTACTATAAGTATGTATTTTATTTTTTTTAGAAGTCGTAATACCTCGCCACCTCTGCTTTACGACTTAAGCGTAAGGCTCTGTGTGGTAGGGTGTTACATTATGGTATCAGAGCCAGAACCCGGATCGATGTGCCAGCGAGGGCGCTGGACTCCCTTAGGGGGGTGGATTGTAAGGCCCACATCGGTTGGAGAGGGGAACGAAGCATGCCTTATAAGGGTGTGCATACCTCTCCCTAGCATGACGCGTTTTGACGAGTGAGTGTAGGGGGCTTCGGCTAGCATCCCTATCGTCAAAGGCAAAACCGTGAGGCCTTGTGTGCCAAAGCGGACAATATCGTGCTAGCGGGTGGTCTAGACTGTTACAGATCCAAAAGTATATTAAAAAAATTAAGTGATAATTAAATTCATCATTTCTTTAATACCCATATTTAACATATATAATATATTTGAAAAACTAAAAAATTTAATTAAAAAAATATAATTACAATTCTTGAAATTAAATTAGATGAATCGAATTTGTTGTACATAAAAATAATAAATATAATATTATGAATTATGAATACATTTGAAAGAAGGAAACGTGCATTCATGTCATATCGTTTCAAAGTTTATTAATTATTTTTTAATGGAATAATTTCTTTAATTTTCAGATCTCTACTGCCGTTTTCAAATTCTTCATATTTTATATATTACTTTATTGTAAAGTAGGTTACTCATGTTTGATTAATAACTAATATGCCTACAAAAATGTTTATTCAAAGTCATTTTATTTTTTAATGCCACATTTAAATATATAAATTAAAGCTGGACCATCATGTGGCAACGTTTATATTAATCTCAGTAAAACTTCTGAAATTTGTTTAGTATATATCATGGACCTGAATGCAAAAGCCTGATGATACTAACTATAAAGCTACAAGATATTATTATTATTATCATAATTAATTAAAATGTGACTATATTATATGATTCTAACAGAAGTATATAATATATGAAGAACAGAACAAAATTAGTTAGAAGGTGGCCAAACGTGAAGTCCATGCACAATTCACAACTAATCATAAATCATGGAACATGGATCACCAAATTCAGCAGCAATTGAAGTTATCACATAGCAAACCAGAAACCACACATACACCGATACACAAAAGATTGAGACCATATGTTATAACTTTAATTTAAACTATTAAAAATTAGGTAAACAGTTGAATTAATCTTTTGAAATAAAGTAATGAAAAAGGAAAAATCATTATGAATTGCGTGCTAAAGTAAAGTTCAAAGGCAATCATGCAAAAGAAGAAGGACTAATATATTTCTGGTATGTGTGGATTAAAATAAGACCAATTGGATGGGTGTGGTTAGTTTTTGTTGTG
Organism: Arachis ipaensis; assembly: GCF_000816755.2. Classification (NCBI taxonomy): domain Eukaryota; kingdom Viridiplantae; phylum Streptophyta; class Magnoliopsida; order Fabales; family Fabaceae; genus Arachis; species Arachis ipaensis. Next base: position 8,280,855 of record NC_029790.2, on the reverse strand, counting down.
CTCCAAAAAAGAAAGCACTGGTTTTTCTAGAATGGATTCGATAAGTTTGGTAGGTTGATTGTTTCGTTCCTGCGCCGCCGGCTGGCAAAATAGTACGTGATTTTTGTTATTGACAAAATAGTCCCTAAAAAATTTTAAAATTTGACAAGCGTGTCCTCAAACTCGCCAGAACAAATCTCCAACAAGTAAAATGATGACGTGGCCACCATATTTTGATGACCTGGCAAACCACCACTAAAGCCCCCTCCCCAACACACACTCTCCCTCCCCGACACAGCCCCGCTCCCAACGCACATTCCCCCTTCCTCTCCCTCCCCATCGCAACCCCCTCCCTATCGCAGCCCCCTCCCCAATGCACACTCTTCCCTCCCTTCGTCAACACCCACACAACTTCCACAAGTACCTAAATCCCGGTGCCCTGGTCCAAATCCGCAATTTGCGTATCATCAGCGCCAGATCTCACTGGATCGGCTCTATCTGCCAGATCTCTCTCCGTCACACTTCTCCTCTTTCCTCCTCATGGCATACGCCGCAGGACGCTACCGTCGCTCAGTGTAACACCCTAACTGTTAGCACGTCATGATCGTACCAAAAGTAAGGCGTTACGGACCTGATTTCCTTTATTATAAATTTACTATTGAGCCTTTACGTCGATATCGCGTTTCCGTTTTTAAGAAAATTTCAGAAAATAGATTTTAGTAATTAAAAATCACATAACAAAAGATCTTCAAATAATAATAATCACATAATTACTAATAATAATAGATGTTATACGATTAAATTCAATGTAAAACTCAAATACAATACCTATCCCTCTGGATAAAATAAAAACCCTAAAGTAACAAGGACGAGGGAACTCTATAAAAACAACAGGAATCACAAGTAAATCTACGAATCATCTGCAGCTTTTTACTGAATCTCCGAACCTGTGTCACTGAAAGGGTGGAAGATTTGGGGTGAGAACAAACCACACGTTCTCAGTAGGGAATGAGAATGCCGTAAAAGTAATGATATAAAGTACAAATAATTAACTTTACTCAATAAAAATATATTTTTATCAAACCCTTTGAAAATACTCTTGGTTCTACTTTAGATAATTAATTACTTCCTTTTAAAATCTCTTAACTCAAAACAAAACTTAAATATAAAAATTAGTCACATTTTCTGTCTCTCAGCCACATAGTTAATCCTCCGTCAAATGTCAACTCGTAATCACTTTAATACACTCACAAACAAGTAGTGCAAGTAAGAGATTCAATTCAATGTACAAGCAAGTCACAACAAGACAAACAATACAATCACAAAGTAATAAGACAAGCAAGCTACTTTTAAGAAAATAATTTTCTTTAAATAAAATAATAGATCATAATTAACTCATTAGTTAATTATTTAATTTTCGAAAATTTGGGGTCTTACACTCAGCCTCAGGCCAACACTGTCGTTTCCACTAACAGTTTTTCGTTCTTTGTTGCAAGGATCTATGGACCTCATTGTCCAATTGAAAACATTGCTTCGTTTATGATTTTCGTTGCCAAACCTTATTGTGGCTACGATAGTGGTGATGGTGGTCCTTGATGGTTGAGATTGTTGTTGTTGTTGATGTTGAAGTTGTTGTTGCTGTGAGTGGTGGTGTTGAAGGAGGGAGGGGGAGTGATGGAGGTTCTGGTACCATTTTATCAGTTTTAGAATCTTTCGAGTACCGATTTGGTATTTATCTCTATTATTAATCTATTAATAATACAGATTGTCATAAGGGAGTCACTCAGATAAACACGTTTAAAATGTCTTTTTTTTAAAGATATTTTTTAGTCATTAAAATTCGATACATATAATTGATTAAACTATGTTATTTTTATCAAAATTATATCAGATAAATTGAATTGGCCAAAAAATCAATAAACTATACCTTGAACCGGTTTAAATTAATATTTTTTTATAAAAAATAACTATAATATTCTTATTATAAAAAATGACTAAAATACTTAATGTAGATCAGTTCAAAGTTTGGTTTATCGATTTTTTGGTCAAATTAATTTATCTGATCTAATTTTGACAAAAATAATACTATTTAATCGATTATATGTATTAAATTTTAATTACTAGAAAACATCTTAATCTGAGTGACTCCCTTATCATAAAGTTACAAATCGATAAAGATTTATCAATATAAGAATAACATGGATTAATTAAAATTTTACGTATATTAAAATTCAATTAAATTTACATATATTTTACTCAAAATCAATTAAAATTTTATGTATATTTTGAGTAAAATATATATAAATTTAATTAAATTTTAATATACTTAAAATTTTAATTAATCTACATTATTCTTATATTGATAAATTTTTATCGATCTATAACTTTATGACAATATGTATCATTAATATATTAATAATATTATTGATGCTTTGAGTTTGTTGAGTTTATAAGTGGTCTCCATAATATATATTATGTTTTTATTTCGTTTAGTATTAGTAGCCTACTCATAGTGAATTTTAATACAAAGATAACAAATAGAATTATTAATTTAGTTTAAAGAGATAAAAAATTAAATTTGTTATTACTCAAAAAAAATTTACTATATATCAAATAATATGTTTATTAATTTTCACTTTATTGTAAAAATAATCTAAAACATAATACTAATAATATATCATAAGATTATTATTATTAATGTATTAATCGTATTTTAATATTTATTATTTATATATTATTTAAAAAATAAAGACAAATAAACTTTTAACTAATTTAAATTTAGAGACAATTAGATCTATATTTATTTCTAAACCTCATACGTTAGTGTTTTCTGTTTAAAATTATCAGAAAAACACCCACAAAAACTGTCATATTGTGTCACAAAAATAAAGATAAAGGACAAAAACAAAAAAAAATATTTTTATTTTAAAAAATTGCATTATCACTCTAAAAAATAAACAAAAACTAGATTGGTAGCTCACTCAATCTATAATATCTCATTACACTTCATAGACAGGTATAATAACATAAATTTCCGTAATATTCTTGAATGTTGAGTGATAT
>NC_029790.2:8276404-8277295 GCF_000816755.2 Arachis ipaensis | reverse complement strand
TAAATATAAATGCAAATTATTGTTAAACAAAATAAAAAATAATAATATTTTTGGATATCTAATATAACTAGTAATAATAACAAGAATAAGAAGAATAAAAAATTAAAAATGCTTGGCGGAGGAGTGCAGTTTTGTACTTAATCCACCAAACAAAAAGTTCAGACTTAAAAGCCAAGAACCTGAAATAGAAAAATATTCCAGTATAAAGATTTGATCAATTATAAATAAACATTAGAATTCATATTGATATGCCAAAAATTGGATCTCCATAGCAACCTTTCTAGTTAGCATGATGGGCATCGCACCATGTGTGTGATAAGAACAAAACGTAGTGTCGTTAAGCCAGCTGAAGAGACACCATTGACCACACTAGACCTATCATTGATCGATAAGATACCTGTTCTAAGGTGCGATGCCAGAACGTTGCATGTGTTCAGCCATGGCCCTGAAGCTGCAAGTGTCATAAGAGAAGCCTTGTCTAGAGCATTGGTTCCTTATACCCTCTTGCTGGGCGCCTCATTCACAAATCGGAACAAAATGATGAAGCAGGGTGCCTCCAAGTTCAATGCTCCGGGGACGGTGCCTGGTTTGTTGAGGCTTCTACTGATTGCACTCTTCAATCTCTTCATTTCTTTGATGACATTCAGTCTATTCCGTATGATCATCTTCTTCCTGATGATGTTCCTCAAACCGAAGGCATTGACCCCCTTGTCAAAATGCAGGTATATATGTCTTTGATTTGATAAACTTTAGTTAGTTAACTAATAAAAGATTTTGATTATTCAAGTTCACCAATACATGACCAACAATATTTTTGGCCTAACACTTGGAAAAAAAAATATTTTTTAAATTTTAATTAAGTATTAAATTTTAAATTTTAAATACAGATTT